>NC_023755.2:23779470-24079470 GCF_000499845.2 Phaseolus vulgaris
TCTGCTTCTGCTGATGATCTTGATACGTTTGTCTGTTTTTTGACTTCCATGAGATAATAGAGGAACCAAGAAAAATGCAATATCCAGATACTGATCTCCGAGTTGTCTGACAACCTCCCCAGTCTGAGTCGCAATAAGCTGTCAATGTCAGATTGTTTTCGGATGGCAATAACAATCCTTGTCCTGGTGATCCTTTGATATACTTTAGGACTCGAATTGCGGCATCCCAATGAGGTTTCCGTGGATCCTGTATATATTGACTTAGGGTCCGAACCGAAAATGCTATGTCAGGTCGAGTAACCGTGAGGTATATCAGTCGTCCCACGAGTTGCCTGTATTTGACTGGATCCTTTAATAACTCTCCATCGTCTGGTGTGAGTTTTAGGTATTGTTCCATTGGAAATTTGTCTGGACAAGCACCTGTGAGTCCCGTATCCTGCAAAATATCAAGCGCATATTTTCTTTGGGACATGTAAATACCAGCTTTGGAATGGGAAAATTCAATCCCTAGAAAATATTTTAGGTCTCCAAGATCTTTAATGCGAAATTGTTGTAATAAACAATCTTTAACACGCTGAATTTCTGCCAAATAATTTCCTGTCAAAAGAATATCATCCACATAAATCAAAAGGGCAGTAAATGATGAGTTATTCTGTCTTGTGAATAGAGAGTAATCTGTCTTGGACTGTTGAAATCCTATAGATTTAATCACATGAGAAAATGTTGAAAACCATGTTCGAGATGCTTGTTTGAGACCATAAAGGGATTTGTTGAGTCGACATACAATTCTCCCCCTGTCGATGATGCCCGGGTGGCAAGTCCATGTAAATAATTTCATGCAATGTGCCATGTAAGAAGGCATTTTGCACATCTAGCTGGTGAGTAAACCAATTTCTGGCTGCTGCAATGGTGAGGAGACACCTCAAAGTTGTTAATTTGCTGTTGGTGAAAAAGTTTCAGAATAGTCGACACCTTCAATCTGAGTGTACCCCTTTGCGACAAGGCGCGCCTTATATCTGTCGACGCTACCATCTGAGTTGTACTTTATTTTATAGACCCATTTGCATCCGATGGGTTTCTGCCCAGCGGTAACGGTGTCAAGGTCCACGTTTGATTTAGCTGCAAGGCGGAAAACTCTTCGTCCATTGCTTTTTGCCAATTTGGATCAAGGATAGCTTGAGCATAAGTGTGAGGTTCTTTGGTGGCTGTGATGTTAGCAAGATATGCACTATGTGTAGAAGAAAATCGTGAATTAGAAAGAAAATGATGCATAGGATACCTGGTTCCATTCGGTCGGTCTTGGGCAGTGGTCGAATGATTGGCTTGGGATCCCGTTACGTAGTCTTGAAGCCAGGAAGGTTGGGTTGATGTGCGACTGGATCGTCGAACAGGAAGGTCGGTTGGGGAAGGTTTGGTAATGGGTGCTAAACTTCTTGGCATGGGAGAAGAAGGTTGGTCTACTGGAGGTTCAGGTGTATTATGATGAGTAGGAGAAGAAGGTTGGTTTGATGGAGGTTCAGGTGCATGGTGACGAGTAGGAGAGAGAGTTGGTTTGATGGGTTCAGGTGTATTATGACGAGTAGGAGAAGAAGGTTGGTTTGATGGAGGTTCAGGTGCATTGTGATGAGTAAAGAAGAAGGTTGATCGAGTGAATGTTTGGACAGGAGTGGGTAAGTCAATGTCCAATAGTGGGCAAAATACCTTGTAATAGAGGTGAGGATTGTGTTGTGACTGTTGGCAGAATGGGAAAACACTTTCATGGAAGATGACATCCCGACTTGTAAAAAAAGTGCCTGCATCTATATCAAATAATTTGTATGCTTTTATACTGTGAGGATAACCAATGAAGATGCATTGTCGGGCGCACGGATCAAATTTTTGCTTAGGTGAAACAACAGTTGCGTAACAGAGGCAACCAAAAGTTTTTAGGTGAGAAAGTGAAGGTGGTTGATTTATATAGTAGCTCTCAAAAGGTGATTTATTTTTTAGTAAAGGTGATGGCAAGCGATTAATGATATATGTGGCGGTTAAAACGCATTCTCCCCAAAATTCTAATGGTAAATTGGACTGAAATAGGAGGGCTCGTGCTGTGTTTAAAACATGTCTAGTTTGCGTTCTACTACTCCATTTTGTTGAGGAGTGTAAACGCAAGTGCGTTGACATTCAATACTTTTTTGAGAAAAAAATCATACATTGAAATAAATTCCAGTCCGTTGTCAATGCGGATGGTTTTAATAGATGCCTGAAATTGATTTTGTGCAAATGTAAATGAATGACTCTAAGAGATGTTGGGTTTCAGATTTTGTGATTCATAAGAAATAGCCAAGTACATCTAGTATAGTCATCGACTATAGTGAGAAAAAAACGTTTTCCAAAATGAGTTGGGGTGTTTATGAGGACCCCAAATGTCACAATGCAATAGATTAAATGGGGAATGAGATTTTATTGTGCTTAAAGGAAAGGGTAGCCTTGTCTGTTTAGCTTTGGGACAAATACTACAATGATTATGAATGGGAATGAGATTTTTACTGATAGGATAGGTAGTAAGGAAGATACAAGTTGTAGACATGCCGGAGAAGGATGTCCAAGGCGCTTGTGCCATAAATCAGGATCTGTCGATATTTGAGATGCGTGGGCTTGGTTTGGAAGAGGGGACATGTAGTATAAGCCTGCGTGTTGTTTACCCGAGCCAATCATCCTCCCCGTAGCCAAGTCCTGTAAAACGCAACCATGTGGAGTAAAACGACACAACAATTTAGTGAACTGGTAATGGACATGAAATTTAAATTAAAAGAACGAACACAAAGAACATCTTGAGAGTGATTTTGTCATTGAATTTAATTGTGCCTGTAGATGAGATGGGCGCAGTTGAAACTGTGGGCAGATTAACATTTGAAATAAATGATGATGAAGTGTGTGTGAAAAATTGTGAATCAGATGCAATGTGATGGGTTGCTCCGCTATCCAAAATCCATGGTTTCGTAAAAGCAGAATTAGAAGAGGATTTATGGGCAAGCATACCTGCAGAGCTAACAAACGTGTCACTTTTACCGTTATTGTTGAGCGAGTAAATAGCCTTGCCAATGGTTGAATTTGCTCGGCACTTAAGCGTTGTACGAGGTTTCTATCGGACTCGTTACTGGTGCCTTCTTTGTCAGACATGATTTTTATTTAGGGAATAAAAATGGAGAGGTTGTCAGGGTGCCAAGATCGGTGCTCTGATACTATATAAGAAAATGATAAAAAATGGTAAGAAGAAGAGATGTTTCTTATTCTCTTATGTGTATATTACATAATATATAGGGAGTTTCTTCCCCAAATTACAAATTAGGTTGCATATAATTTGATAATTATTATTTCCTTAATATTTTGACTTCCATTATCCACTCTATTTAAAAACTAAAAGAACATTTTGATCATTCAATAATTGATGGACAAAAATACTCTTCTGATATCTTTTAACATATTCTAACAAAGTATTATCTCCAATGTATTAAAAAACTTCAAGAATAACATGTTTATGACGACAATATTTTCCACATTCATGGTCCTCACCAATGTCAAACACATTTTGAATTATGCATTCTCGATAAAACCGAATACTTTTCTAAATTATTATTTCATAATTATGTTAAAAGACATTCCGAAAGTATATTCTAAAATTATGTTAGAATTCTGAACAATGCATTTTGTATTTTAAGAAAATTGGCACAGTTGAAAATTTAATAAATCGGAAGGTGCTGAAAGAAAACATTGGTGTTGAAAGATAAATCCTACTTTGTTTTTGTTATTTATTAAACCCTTGAAATGTTGTATACTCAATAAGATGGTCTGACTTAGTGGACAAGTTAGATATTTGCTTTACGAGAGTGCTAATATAAATTAAGCCTCAACGATTTGAATTTAATATTTTAAATCTATACCTAATTATTTAATTTATTAGGTTAATTGGATATGTATTATTTAATTGTATCCGCATTTCTTATTTTTTCATTTATATAATATATATTATATTTAATATTAAAATTTGAATAAATAATATTATTATTTGCACATTTATCTTAACAATATAAGTTTATAGTATATTATAAATAAAAAATGATATTATCATTATTATGTAAAATTATTATACTTTGTTGTGAATTGGCTTAACCAATGCGAGTAATTGATCATCATTCTAAGTGTTTTATTCTTTACAAATTTATTTCCTAAGAATGTCACACACATTAACCACTTTTGCAATTCAAAAGTGTTTCATCTTCTCCGGTATTTCCACTAATATTTTCTTTCTCTCAATTTGAAGAGACATTCTTCTTTCTATGCAACTGTTTGAAAAGTAACCACTTTTTCAATTCAAAACCGTCTCCAACCTCTATTTCAATTTAAAATTGTTCCTCCACATATATTACATATTTTAGAGAAAATAAGAAATGACAACAATGTCCATAATATAATCAAATATTTATATAAGGATAAAATAGGGAAAAAATTAAGGGCGGTTAAAGATGAGAATCCCCTTTATATATAGGTATAGATATATATATTTTAATTAAATATGTTTAAAATAATTAAATAATTATATTTTTTATCACAATAAATCAAATGTGATATTATTTTAATAATGTGATTCTTAATGAGTAAAGAAATTGAAGTTATTAATTTATAAAATAAACTAAACATCTCTATTGGAAAAAATAAAATAAAATGTATACATTAAAGAAATAGGAAAAGCAAAATAAGATAAATAAAAGAGATGAAATATGAAGAAAATTAGCAATACACATTTCAGAATCTAAAAATTAGAGTTTTTGAGCATTGGGGAGACGGAATACATGGTGAAGTGGTTGTGATGAAATGTGAAGAGGAACAGTAATACACTAATACACTGTTTCAGAGTCTCAAAAATTAGAATTTTGAGAAGGCGGAGGCATAGTGGCAGCCAAGGAAGACTGTGTGTGCTTGCATTTAGATGTTGGAAGGGTCAACAATGAAACGCTGAGCATCACAACTTGGAACTTCTCAATTTCTTCTTCTCTATCTCCTTCTTCCTCTTGTGCTTGAGAAATATGAAAGAAACACACCAAAATTGAATTTGTTGAAAGAATACCAAAATTGAATTTGCACGCACTTGGGACTCTGTAGAAAGAATATCAAATAACATCAGACAATAGTTTTTAAGATGTTTCTATATTCTTCCTCTCTCATAGTTTTCTTATATATAATTTTTTTTGCCTAAAAAATGTAACCGTGCATTAAACCCACATTTCACCCCTCACTCCACTTTTCTCTCTAATAAAACGTATCAATCTCTCCACTCTCCTGCCCATTAAGTGAGAACAAATAAAATAAAATTTTTAAAATTAAAAAATGCTTATTTAATAAAGAAAAATATTAGTTTTAAAACAGAAAAAGTAACCAATTCTCCACTCACCTGCCCATGAGAACAAATAAAATAAAATTTTAAAATTAAAAAACGCTTATTTAATAAAGAAGAATATTAGTTTAAAACAGAAAAGTAAGGGTAAATTCCCTATCTAGCACCATTTAGACTTTTATTTCCCTAACTAACACCCTTTTGTTTTTATTTCCCTATCTAGCACCCTTTTGTTTTTATTTCCCTATCTAGCACCCTTTTATTTTTTATTTCCCTATCTAGCACCATTTCAAAAATAAATAAATAAATAATAATTTTTTTTTTTGATAATTTTAATTCTGAATGCATTAAAAAATAAATATTTTTAATTTTTAAAATAGTTAGAATATAATTAATGAATAAAGAAATGAGTTTTATAAAATAAAATAAAAAAAATTAAATGTTTAGTTTAAAATTATTTTTTAAGATGAAGAAAATAAAAAATTAAACCTACAACAACATAAAAGTTGAATCTATAACATAAATTACTATTTATTTTTTATTATTGATGATGTATCATTTAATTCAGTAAAAATACATGACATAATTACAAAAAAACAAAGTCAATTAGTATTAATTAATAGTGGATACACAAGTAATATTGAAGTGTCTATCCTAAATGCAAGCCTAAAAAACTAATGCAATGTTACACTTAATGCTTACAAATAAGAAGCAAAAAAGAAAAAAAAAATAAGTCTAGAAAATAAAACAGCAACATAAAAAAAATGGTAGAAAAAAATAATAACTAAAAACATAAAGATATAAATAAAGACAAAACAAATTAAGATAAAGATAAAAGATATAAAAAATAATCCAAATAAGATAATATAAGAGATATAAGGCGATACTAAATAAGTATATGTTGATCATAAAAATGAAAATAATGAAAATATAATTCATTTAATATTTTCTTCAATGGTACATTAATAGTTTGTGCGAAATGAAACATAATTAATGACGAGAAGTGCACAATCCAGAATGTTGGAACATATTCTTTATGTGTGTCTTGGTGTTTGACAATATGACATTTTATTTCGATCATGTTGTTCTTTTGTGTCCATATCAGCAGTCCTTATTTAACTTTGTTTTTTATAATTATGTCCTGTATTTTTACTTGAAATACATAATTATCATCATAATATAAAAATAAATACTAATTTATGTTTATAGATTCAACTTTTATGTTGTTGTAGGGTTTAATTTTTTATTTTCTTCATTCTTAAAAAATAATATTAAACTAACATTTTAATTTTTTTTTATTTTATAAAATTCATTTCTTTATTCATTAATTATATTTCTAACTATTTTAAACATTAAAATATTTATTTTTTATGCATTCAAATTAAAATTATCAAAAAAATAAATAAATTATTATTATTTATTTATTTTTGAATAGTGCTAGATAGGGAAATAAAAATAAAAGGGTGCTATATAGGAAAAAAATAAAAGAGTGCTAGATAGGGAAATAAACAAAAGGGTGCTAGTTAGGGAAATAAAGTGTAAATGATGCTAGATAGGAATTTATCCGAAAAGTAACCCATTTCTCTCCACTTTCCTGTCAGTTAAGTAGTGGAACAAATAAAATAAAATTAAAAAACTGTTTTATTAACTTCTAAATTATAAAATGTTCAATAACAAAAATAAATTGATAAAACAAAATATTAAGTAAGGATAAAATAGGAAAACAATTTAGAGCAGTTAAGTGGAGAATCTAAAATGTCCAAATAACCAAAATAAATTGATAAAACAAAATATTAAGCAAGGTTAAAGTAGGAAAACAATTTAGAGCATTAAAGTGGAATCCCCTTTATATATAGGTATAGATTTTAAAATTTATACCTGATTATTAATATATAGGTTGATTGGATAGAATTATTATTACCAATGATAAAATAGGTTATCCAGACTATTTTGATACGGTTCACCATTAGTTTGTCGAATCAAGAGGTTGTATGACAAGAAATTCGTTATTTTTTATTTTAAATTTTTTTGTTATATATATATTAAAAAATACAATTAACTATATAAATGTTTCTAAATTTTAATTGATTAAATGATGTATCTAATTATATAAATTAAAACAATTATTATATTTAAATATTAAATTATTTACTATAAATAATAATTAAATTTAATTTGTAAGTATTAATAATTTAGATTATACATTATTATATGTTTGTATCCTTCAAATATATGATCTGCCGGTTGACCTGAGTGCAAGAGCCTTGCCACGTCAAAGGTTTCTCCTTCTGGATCAGCTTCGCACCAGTTAGCTTCTGTCATTCTTCGTAAGAACCTGCAGAAACAAAGTGGCGCCACTGCGGCCGATCGTGCTCCGACGCTCAAGTCAGTGACGGAATCACCAAATACTCAAAGAGATATCAAAACTCAAGGAACCGTGCGCAGTGAATCCTAGTGTTATGAAAAGCGTACTCTAATGTTCTTAGAAAGCGTACCTCAAAGTCTGTTAAGAGTTCCTGATATACCTGAGCACTTTCTCTCTCCTGACGGTTACACCTCTGAACACGTGGCTCGCATCCAGCTGTACACGTGTCACCATCTGGAGCCCCCCTTCTACTTGAGCGTCACCTCTACTCTTCAAGCTATTCGACTAAGTTACCCATGTGAGGAGTAACTACAGCTTCCTTGGAGCGCGACCCTTAAGCGGCGAGTACAGGGTGTCACAATGACACCTTCTCTGTGGTCTCGCCTGCTGCTATTACGATCTGCTTCACTTGCACATCATGCATGTTCTGGGAAACTGTTCCTTGCCCCGACTTCTGGCTAGGGAATGATCATCTGATAACTCGTCCTTCGTATTTGTACCCTTGAAGCCTTAAGCAAGCCTCCCTGATCTTTCAGCGATGTGCCCTCTAGGCAGTCTCTAACCACTTGATCGCCTAAAACTCTCATACGGCGATTATGACGCAAGCCTGGTGACCACCGGTTATACATACTAGAGATCGGAGAACGTCAACTCAACGATTTGGCGACTACACAGACTTCCCGGTGTACTTCCCTCCTGTCAGCCAGGTGTCCCGTTCAACACGCCTATATTATCGCTTGCTGCCACGTCATCATTCCGATTACCTGATCGGTACACAAGCCCCAATCTTAAGTTGAGACTTGTCCAGCGAAAGACTAAGAGGTCACGTCATCGTCGATCTACGTGGCGCTAGTAAGATTTCCGTACGTTCGTACCCTCTGCCTTTCTGACGCTCCACCAACCCCTTTTTTCAATCACACGACACGTGGCTTCATCAATGGTCGTCTTTAACTGACGTTTACGCTTCCTAAAACGTTCGTAAACCTTAAACTCTTTCGCGCTTTTCACTGTTCCATCGTCTTTCTTCATTCTCAAGCATTCCAAACATTCTCTCTGTGAACCACGAAGCTTCTCGTCTCTCTCAATCTCCAACTTCTTCATCGCTCATCGATCATAAAAAGGTACCCCTTTACTCCTCCTATTGGTATTTGTTGCATTTTAATCGGTTTGCATCATCCATTAACTATCTGAAGCATACGTTGTGGGCTGTATCTCTTTTTCCTCGTAACCTAAGGTTTCGTTCCTGATAACGTCCATCCCAGCGAAACCTCAGTCGTTCGTTCTATCTTCTTCGTCCCCAATCGAGTCATTCTCTGCTATCTTCATTTCATCCCTTTCTCTTTCCTTTGCAGTTCCTGCGATGGCTCACACGAAGTCCACGCTAACCCTCCTTCATCGCGAAACCCTCCACCCAAAACCAGTAGGGCTGTCCCCTGGGACAAATCCTCCATCGATACGCAACCATCTCGAGCCTCTGGTGCTCCCTCTGCACAAGCTGAGAGGCCTGCTCCTTCTCATGCCAACCCTACCCAGGCAACTCCACCACTCGCCGGAGGAGCCTCTATCCTCCGCAAGACTATAAGAAGCTCTACCCTTGGGCCACCCCAACTCTGCTGAAAGAGACTTCCTCGATAACCACCGAGTTGGGCGTGCACCGACTGAGGAAAGGAGATCAGTCCGACCTTTCCTTCCACAAGGAGCACGATAGCAAAGTGGTCGTGCTGCCCTGCTGCCGGGTGAACCGATCTGCGCGGACGATAAGGGGAACAACAGCGAGTTGTTATGCTTCATCTACATACCTTCTACAAGAAAGTGAAGCTTAGGCTTCCTTTTACCCGTTTTGAGAGAGAGCTACTGACCGAGCTCAACGTCGCCCCTGCCCAGCTCATCCCAATAGCTGGGCGTTCGTGAGGGCGTTCCATATTATCTGTGCACACTTGAGACTACCGGCTTCGGTGGATGTCTTCCTCTTTTTGTTCGAGGCAAAGAATCCCGGAGATCGTCTCTGGGTCAGCTTGAACGAGATTGCTGGAAGGTCAATCCTCTCGATCTTCCAACAATCTTACAAAGATTGGAAGGGAAAGTTCATCAAGGTGTGCCAAAATGACCAAGACCCCTCCCTGCTCGACGGCTTCCCTTGTATTGGGTAAACAAGGGGAACAAAGACTCTAAAGAAAGCTTCGGGAGACCAAGGAGCCCTGACAACATGGGGAGCTAGACAAAGATCTTTGTCTCTTCTGGAAGAGTGTGGATGCTGCCAACATCACCTTCCCCACCGCCTCAATAATTTCCTTCGAGTTCCTCGAGGACCAACTCGAAGCTCACATAGGTCAGCCCCTACCTCAACACCAAGTCTCCCACTTCGCGTTAAAACTAACTCTGAATTTTTACCACTCTATTTTGGCATTCCATTACTTATCCATGTGCTGCTTGTGTTACCTCTGCATGAATATACTTGTATCTTTTGCTTCTGTTTTGGTTGCTTACCTATCCCTTACCTTGTGCAGATAACATGTTGGGCAAAGGGAAACTGGCAGAACTGAGGGCGATCGCCCGATCTCACAAGCTCGCGGCGGGCTCCCAAACCGTGCCCAACTCAGTGGTGGAGATCGCCGCTGCTCAAGGCAAGACCCCTCCCGAGGTCCAACCTCTTCTGGGGTATTACCCGCCCCAGAAAGAAAGAAACTAGTCTTGAGGAGACCCAAGAGGAAGGCTCCTCAAGTGGTGCAAGAGGAAGAAGAGGATGATGAAGAGACTGAGGATGGCCTCATTACTAAGAGAGCAAGGGCGGCCCCCTCTTCACCACCTGCACTCCAAACACCAACACCGCCCTCACCTCCAGCTCCACTACAACCAGTCCAAGCGACGCCCTTAGCCGTCGCGCCCCCAGTGGTCGAGAGCAGCGACCCAAACTTCATAGAGAACCCTCCAAGCGCCTCCACACCATTCGTATCTGTTGGAGAGGGTCCTCCTTCCACCACTTCTATTGCTGGGGCCGCACTAGGAGGAGATGAGGGCGCTCAGATCTCGCCGATACTCATAACGGAATCTCCGACCTCACCACCACGCCAAGAAGCCCCACTTGCTCTACAAATTGAAGAGGGTGGTGGTGAAAGTCAGCACCAAACCCCCCAGCACCTCCAGCAACAACCTCAAGCCTCCCAACCTCCTTCAAAGAGATCTTGGGACCCTTCACAGCCCGACTGAAGATGATGGCGGAGGATCTTCCCTTGATTGTATCGAGAGCTGTGAAGGACTCACTGAAGAAGCTCCAAGATGAGAACTCCGCGCTGAAGGAGTCAAATCTGATGACAAGGGCTGAGGCGGAAAAGCTCACGTGCAACCTGCTGATGGTGGAGATTGAGCACTCAAGGCTGGAGGACGCCATGGACGCTGAGCTAAGAAGCACGCGCAAGGAAGCCTCCGACCTGCGCTAGAAACTGCATCTCCAAGTCCAAAAGAAGATCGACTTGGAAAGCAAGTTGGTCCCTTATAGGCTCAAGGTGGCAGACTTGGAGGCTGCGAAAAAGGCGGATGCGACCAAGATGGAAAACCTTGAGAAAAGATCAGCAGATCGGGAGGTTCTCCTTGGGAAGGTCGAAAAAGAAAGGGACGATGCTCTTGCTGAGCTCGCCGAAGCTCGAGAGGAGGCCAAAAAGACTGCTGCAGAGCTGGCCCAGGCTCGGGACGAAGGAAAAAAGGCGGCTGAAGAACTTGCTCGAGCTCGCGAGGAAACTGAAGAGCTGAAGAAACAAACACAAGAGCTCGAGCAGAGCACTGCCCAAGTCCTCACCGCCGGGTTTGACGCTGCTCTAGAGCAAGTAGCATGTCAATACCCGAGCTCGACCTTTCCATGGTGTCGATCTGCAACGAGGTGGTGGATGGGAAGATTGTACCCTCTGAAGACTAGCTGCCTTCCTCCATCACCTTTCCTTTTGTAAAAACTTTATCTGTAATTACTGCTTATGTAACTGTTTACATTTATATGCAAACTCGAACTGCAACTTCTTATATGATTTTCACTTCTCATATATCGTTTTCTATTTACTTTGCACGCTTTTACCTTTACTTGTCGTGTGGTTTATCAACATAACTGGTGAGACTTACTCAAACGAATTAACTCAGCAACATTCGAGCCTCACCTTTCACACACTGCTTCGATCTTGAATAAACTGTCAACCTTATAACAACTTATCAAACTGTTAACTCAAAGTAAACTTGAGCAACTATTAACTCTTTAGCGATGACATTTAATATAACTTGTGAACTCAAGGCAATAAACCTTAACATAAGTTACTTACTAGGCAGCAGGTTTTAACTTAAACTAGTATCACAATACAGTTTACCTGATCTGCCCAGCAAAGTGAGCCCTTATTCCTGTCATCACCTGGAATTCTTCTGATCGCCGTAGGGTTCTGACGATGTGAACTTTCTTGCCTTCATGACTTGACCATTGTTCCCTCATCTGGGAGGTAGAGGCGCCTTTCGAATCCTTCTCTACCTCCCTGAGTTTCAGAGCAATGAGCTGGATAGCGAGGTGTTCTCTTTGAACCTACCTTAGCCATCTTTTTAACTTCTTTCACCCTTCACGCCATACCTGAACTCGTTCAAGACGAGAAGGATTTTATCTGTCTTCGCACCACCTACAAGCGTGGAAGCTTTCTCTTGTCTTACTGAGTCAATATTGATGTTTCACTTAAAGGGGGAAAGGCGTTTTCCTTCCCTTCCCACCGTTTAAGGTCACGAACACCCCTGACTTTTCAGTTCATCTTGCCTGAACTCACTTTGAGGTGAGAAAGAGTTTTTCTTGTGCCTCAACTTGCCCAGGGTGTACATCTCCTCCCCCCTGGATGCACTGAGGACTTTTAATCTTGCCTCTATCTGCTTGTGCAGAGAGGTCTTTCAATCTGTTCTTGCCTGCACTCGCTCAAAGGCGAGGAGGACTTCTTCTATTCCTTCTGTTCTCGCCTGCACTCGCTCAAAGGCGAGGAGGAATTCTTCTGTTCTCGCCTACACTCACTTAAAGGCGAGGAGGACTTCTTCTTGCCTGCACTCGCTCAAAGGCGAGGAGGACTTCTTCTTGCCTGCACTCGCTCAAAGGCGAGGAGGACTTCTTCTTACCTGCACTCGCTCAAAGTTGAGGAGGACTTTTTCTTGCCTGCACTCGCTCAAAGTCGAGGAGGACTTTTTCTTGCCTGCACTAGCTCAAAGTCGATGAGGACTTTTTCTCTTTCTCGCCTCAAAACGCACAAGAGCGTTGAGGTCTTTAGTCATCACTGGTGCCTCCGATCGCCGAAAGACGATGAGGACTTTAAAACTTTAACTACTGCCGCCGATCGCCGAAAAACGATGGGGACTTTAAGACTTTTAACTGATGCCGCCAATCGCCGAAAAACGATGGGGACTTTAAAACTTTTAACTGATGCCGCCAATCGCCGAAAAATGATGGGGACTTTAAAACTTTTAACTGATGCCGCCAATCGCCGAAAAACGATGAGGACTTTAAAACTTTTAACTGATGCCGCCGATCGCCGAAAAACGATGGAGACTTTAAAACTTTTACTAGAAAGCATGCAGCATAACTTTGCCTTAGATCACGTACGAGTGATAAGGTCTTTTTTTTCTAAAACTTTCGAAACAACAAGCATACAATCTCAGAAACTTTAAACTTTGAAAACTCTTCTTTATTGGGTGGCCTCATTAATAACCCTCCTTAGGGAAAAAAGAGTGCCCCCTTCAAACTGTTTTAACAGAAAGCTTGTAAATCTCTTCATGTTCGTTCTTACTTACAACGCTTTAACTGTAATATAACTTGAGGTGTGTGGCGTTCCAGGTGTGAAGAATCGCCCTCCTTCTAACGTGTTTAAGCGGTAGGCGCCGTTCCCGAGCACCTCGGTTATTCTGAACGATCCCGTCCACTTAGGCGATAACTTGTTCTCCATCTCGTACTGATGGGCCTTCCTCATCACCAGGTCGCCTTCTCTAAATCGCCTTGGCATCACCTTAGAGTTATACCTTCGCTCAATCCTTCTTTTTACTGCCTCGGCCTTTACTCTTGCCTCCTCCCTGACCTCATTCAGTAAATCCAGATTCAATCTTCTTTCTTCGTTCGAGTCTTCCGCCACAAAGTTCTGGAATCTTGGCGAGCTTTCCTGGATTTCAACTGGAATCATCGCATCACATCCATAAACCAAGCTAAACGGGGTCTCATGGGTTCCTGACTGTTCAGTGGTATGGTACGCCCAAACTATGCGGGGTACCTCTTCAACCCACGATCCCTTAGCTTTCTCCAGCCTTCTCTTTAAACCTCTCAGCAACACCCGATTGGCAGACTCTACTTGGCCATTTGTCTGTGGGTGCTCGACGGATGCAAACACCTACTGTATTCCCACCTCCTCGCACAGCTTCTTCAACAAGTGACTCGCAAACTGAGTTCCATTTTCCGACACTAGGCGCTTAGGCACACCAAACCGGCACACGAGGTTCTTCCATATAAAGCCTTCGATCTTATGTGCGGTGCTCTGGGCTACTGGCTCCGCTTCGATCCACTTGGTGAAATATTCAATCGCCACCACCAAGTACTTCATCTACCTGACCGCCAATGGGAAGGGTCACAGAATGTCAATTCCCTAAGCATGAAACGGCCAAGGGCTGTAAATTGACTTCAGCTCTTCTGGAGGCGCCTTGTGCCAATCGGCGTGCTGCTGAGATTGCTTGCAACATTGTGCATACTTCTTGCAGTCCTCCCTCATCTTCGGCCAGTAATAACCAGCACGGAGAGTTCTTGCAGCCAGAGCTCGACCCTCGACGTGACTCCCACATATACCTTCATGGAGCTCGGCCATAATTCTAGCGCATTTTTCTTCGTGCACACATTCTAGGAGTGGGTGTGTAAACCCAAACCTGTACAGCTCGCCGTCGATCATGGTGAACTTGCTAGAGTTCTTCTTTATCTTCCTAGCCTCCGTCGGATCCAGGGGGAGAACGCCATCTGCCAGGCAGCGCTGGTATTGCGTTATCCATGTGTCTGGCTTATGCGTAGCGCAGACCTGCGCCACGTTCACCCTCTCCCCTCGACATGCTCTTATTCTCGGCGATCTCAAGGTCTCCTGGGTCAAGGACCTGTGACTCCTCGCCGCTTTCTCCGTCGACTTGCTTATCTGGAGGACCTGGTGGTCTGCCACAAATGCCCTGGGCGTCTTTAGAGTTTCTTGAATAACTGTCCTCTGCCTACCCCCTTGCCTGAACTGGCGAGCTTGGCTAGCAAGTCAGCTCGGGCATTTTGCTCTCTGGGTACATGCACCACCTCAAACGAGGCAAAGGAACCCTTCAACTCCTGTACATACTCCAAGTAAGCCGCCATTTGTGGATCCTTGGCCTGGAACTCGCCTGTTACTTGTCCCGTGACCAACAATGAGTCACTCTTAGCCATCAACACCCTAGCCCCCATCTCCTTAGCCAACAAGATGCCTGCGATCAACGCCTCATATTCTGCTTGATTGTTGCTAGCTTTGAAGGCAAACCTCAGGGATTGTTCTATCAGCACGCCGTTGGGCCCTTCTAGAATGACTCCAGCACCGCTGCCCTGCTGGTTAGACGATCCGTCCCCCGAGAGTACCCAACGAAAATCGTCCCCCTCAACTCGTGCTGCCTCCGACGAGAGCTCGACCACAAAATCAGCGAAAATCTGCCCCTTGATCGGTCCTCGGGGCTCGTACTTGATGTCGAACTCCGACAGCTCCACCGCCCATTTCACCATTCTCCCAGCTACATCGGGCTTCTTCAAGACTTTCTGGATAGGCAAGTCGGTCATCACCAGCCCTGTAAAACTGTGAAAATAGTGGCGCAACCTCCTCACCGAGAATACGACCGCCAGTGCAGCTTTCTCCAAGGCCTGATACCTTACTTCTGGGCCTTGTAACACCTTGCTAACGAAGTAGATAGGTTTCTGAGCCTGATCTTGATCTTGGGCGAGCACCGCACTCACCGCCCTCTCAGTTACAGCAAAATACAGCCTGAGAGGGGTTCCCACCAAAGGTTTGCACAAAACCGGCGAGCTCACCAGGTATTCTTTAAGCTTCACGAAAGCTTCTTCGCATTCCTTCGACCAGACAAACTTATTGTTTCGCCTCAAGCATTGGAAATACGGATGGCCTTTCTCTCCACTAGCTGACACGAAACGAGATAGGGCGGCCATCCGACCTGTAAACTGCTACACCTCTTTCATGGTATCCGGGCTCCTCATCGCCAAGATGCAGCACACTTATCAGGATTTGCCTCTATTCCTCTTTCAGTTAAGAGGAAACCCAAGAACTTCCCTGCCTCCACGCCAAAAATGCACTTCTCGGGGTTTAGCTTTAACCTGTACTTGGCGATAGTGGTAAACAACTCCTCCAGATCTGTGATGTGCTTGCTTTTCTCCAGCGAAGTCACGACCATATCATCTACGTACGCTTGCACATTCCTTCCCAGCATCGGTGCAAGTACCTTATCCATCAACCTTTGGTACGTGGTCCCCGCATTCTTCAGCCCGAAGGGCATCACCTTGTAGCAGTAGCACGATTTCTCAGTCATGAAGGCGGTCTTCTCTTCATCCATGGGATGCATCTTTATCTGGTTGTACCCCGAGAAGGCGTCCAAAAAGCTCAGCAACTTGCACCCTGCTGCGCTGTCGACCAGGGCATCTATGCTTGGCAAAGGGTATGAATCCTTTGGACAAGCCTTGTTTAGGTCTGTGAAGTCAACGCACATGCGCCACTTCCCGTTGCTCTTCTTTACCAGCACGACATTAGCTAACCACTCAGGGTACTGGACCTCCCTGATATGGCCTGCGGCGAGGAGCTTTTGCGTTTCATCCCTAATTGTCTGTCTCCTCTCCTCATTAAACTTCCTTCTTCTCTGTCGTACTGGTCTGACCTGTGTGTCCATTGCCAAATGGTGACACAAGAAATCGGGGTCGACTCCCGGCATGTCTGAAGCAGACCATGCAAAAGCATCCAGATGCCGTTCTATCACCTTGGCGATCTGGTCTTGGAGCTCACCTTCCAAAGATCTTCCTAACTTGAAGACCTTGCCCCCCAATCTCCCTCTCGAGCCACTCCTCGACGGGTTTGGGCCTGGTTTCCCTAGCGATCACCGCCCTGGCGATTCCCGTCTCCCTCGCTTCCTCTGGGCGATTTCTCGCTTCTTCTTCCCGTCCGACGCTCTTTCCCTCAACCTCAGCGTCTACCATGGTGACATCGCCTCCGGTGGTCACCTCCATCGCCGCATCAACAACTCGCCATTCTGTTGGCCCGGGCTTTACACCGGGAGGCGGCGTCGTGGTGATGTAGCTCACCGACCTCTTATTCTTGAGGCTGTTTTCGTAGCACTTCTTTGCCTCCTTTTGGTCAGATCTTATGGTGATCACCACCCCCTCCATCGATGGCAACTTAACCTTCATGTGCCTGGTTGAGGGCACAACTCCTATTCTGTTGAGGGTCGGCCTTCCCAACAGAATGTTATACGCCGAGGGGGCGTTCACAACGAGGTACCTGATCTTCTCTGTCCTCGAGGCCACCTCATCCGTGAACGTAGTTCTCAGATCAATGTACCCCCTGACCTCCACCTGATCGCCAGCGAACCCATATAAGCATCCTCCATAGGGCCTTAACTGGTCAAGGGGTAGTTGTAACTTGGTGAAAGTCGGCCAGAACATTACATTTGCCGAGCTTCCTTGGTCCACCAGTACCCGGTGGACCTTCCTTCCCGCCGTGACTAGCGAGACAACTATGGGATCGTTGTCATGAGGTACATCGTCCCTGAGATCCTCCTTCGTGAACGTAATGTCCACATCTGGCGAGTGATCTTCGAACACATCTACTGCCATCACAGACCTTGCATATTTCTTCCGCTGTGATGCAGTGCATCCACCACCTGAGAAACCTCCGGCGATGGTGTGGATCTCGCCATGAGTGGGCATCTCATGCTGCTGACCCTCATTGCTCGCCGGCTGAGAGCTTGACGCACCCCTCATCCTCTTGTCCAGCAGGTAGTCATTCAAGAAGCCATTCTTGACCAAGTCGTCGAGCTGGTAACCTAGGGCCAAACACGAATCAAGGGTGTGACCAAAACTCTGGTGGAATTCGCACCATGCGTTTGGTTTTGGCCCTAACACCTTGTCGCCAGCTTTCTCAGGCGCTTTAAGCCTGACTGCTATGTTAGGAATGGCGATCAGGTCCGCCAACCCCATGACAAACTTGTACCTGGGTGGGCGATTGAACTCCCTAGGGCGCCCTGGGCCCCTTCCCTTGTTTTTCTTTGGATCGTAAGGATGGCGAGTCCTCTGATCTTTCTTAGCCGCCGCCGTCTCCAGCACCCTCTGGGGATGGATTCTAGTCTGGGCCCGTGGCCTAGCAGAAGCCACGCTCCCTCTCTTTTCGGCGACTTCACTTTTGTCGGCGATGTGGGCCACAACAAGTCGCCTAACTTCAGCAAACGTGGCGGGGTGGCCCCTAATCAGCGCCTCACAGAAAGGCCCAGGCAGCATGCCCTTTTTGAAGGCGTATACCAACATCTCCTCATCTTTGGCAGGCGAGCGGACCATCTGCGCTCCAAAACGATTCAAATAGTCCCTGAGGGACTCTCCCTGATACTGCCTCACGTCGAACAGGTCATAAGACACCCTAGGTGGCGCCTTGTTCACAATGTACTGGTCGACGAAAAGCTTCGAAAACTGCTGGAAATTGGTTATGTGACCGGTAGGCAGGCTAACAAACCATTCCAGCGCTGTTCCCTGGAGTGTGCTCATAAACATCTTGCAATAAACAGCATCTGAGCCTCCTGACATCATCATCTGCGTGTGAAACGCAGTGAGGTGTGCTTCAGGATCCTCCACGCCGGTGAAAGAAGCTTTCACAGGCACCACGCTCACAGGGATCGCCGTGTCCGTGATCGCCTGAGCAAACGGCATCGAAAAGACGCGCGGTGGCGACGACAGCGCAACTTCCTCAACAGTTGCGCGTCCTCTCTGCTCGTGAAGAGCTTGACGCAATTCCTCAATGACCTTGCTGAGCTCTTCATTTCTGGCCTGAGAGGCGACCAGGTCTTCATGCATCTTCGCCTGCTCTACGCGCGAGGCCTCCACATTTGCCTGCAACGCACGCATGATTTCCATCATCTGCGCCATGGTCATGGCGCCTTCTGCAGCAGCTGGCACAATGGGAATTGAACGCGTACTTCTCATCTTTCTCATGAAAAATCAACAAATAAAACTTCAACGACCAAAACCTTCACCAGCGGAACGATCGATCCAGCAATCAATCGGTCAAAACCTCTTAAACTACAAAGAACCTCCAAGAACGCAACCACAACAGCACGTAATTGATTCGGATGCAAAAACCTTCACAGAAACTTGCAATCTCGACACGAACCTACCACTTCTCCACCAAAACTCCCGATTCACCGATCAGAAACTCGAACGAACGGGAAAAACTTCGATTTACCGATTGAAAACTCAAACAAACGGTGAAAAACTTCAAACTACCGATTGAAAGCTCGAACTAAAGGTGAAAAACTTCAAACTACCGATTGAAAGCTCGAACAAACGGTGGAAAACTTCAAACTACAGATTGAAAGCGCA
Source organism: Phaseolus vulgaris (assembly GCF_000499845.2). Lineage (NCBI taxonomy): Eukaryota > Viridiplantae > Streptophyta > Magnoliopsida > Fabales > Fabaceae > Phaseolus > Phaseolus vulgaris. The sequence continues at coordinate 23,798,830 of NC_023755.2, forward strand.
AACAAACGGTGAAAAACGCCAAACTACCGATTGAAAGCTCGAACAAACGGTGAAAAACTTCAAACTACCGATTGAAAGCTCAAACAAACGGTGAAAAACGCCGAAAATGGTTGCACCAGGACGCAACCACACAAGAATCGCAGAAACTTCAAGAACTCACACTGTGGATGGGAAACATGTTTTACACGGCCCCACGGTGGGCGCCTGATGATCCTGCCGGTTGACCTGAGTGCAAGAGCCTTGCCACGTTAAAGGTTTCTCCTTCTGGATCAGCTTCGCACCACGTTAGCTTCTGTCCTCCGCACCTCAATTCTTCGCAAGAACCTGCAGAAAACAGAGTGGCGCCACTGCGGCCGATCGCGCTCCGACGCTCAAGTCAGTGACGGAATCACCAAATACTCAGAGAGAATATCAAAACTCAAGGAACCGTGCGCAGTGAATTCTAGTGTTCTGAAAAGCGTACTCTAATGTTCTCAGAAAGCGTACCTCAAAGTTTGTTAAGAGTTCCTTATATACCTGAGCACTTTCTCTCTCCTAACGGTTACACCTCTGGACACGTGGCTCGCATCCAGCTGTACACGTGTCACCATCTGGAGCCCCCCTTCTACTTGAGCGTCACCTCTACTCTTCAAGTTATTCGACTAAGTTACCCATGCGAGGAGTAACTACAGCTTCCTTGGAGCGCGACCCCTTAAGCGGCGAGTACGGGGTGTCACCATGCACACCTTCTCCGTGGTCTCGCCTGCCGCTATTACGATCTGCTTCACTTGCACATCATGCATGTTCTGGGAAACTGTTCCCTTGCCCCGACTTCTGGCTAGGGAATGATCATCTGATAACCTCGTCCTTCGTATTTGTACCCCTTGAAAGCCTTAAGCAAGCCTCCTTGATCTTTCGGCGATGTGCCCCTTTAGGCGGTCTCTAACCACTTGATCGCCTAAAACTCTCATACGGCGATTATGACGCAAGCCTGGTGACCGCCGGTTATACATACTAGAGATCGGAGAACGCCAACTCAACGATTGGCTACTACATAGACTTCCCGGTGTACTTCCCCCCTGTCAGCCAGGTGTCCCGTTCAACACGCCTATATTATCGCTTGCTGCCACGTCATCACTTCCGATTACCTGATCGGTACATAATATAATACATAAAATTTAATCTTTTAAAGTAATTTTTCGTTTAAGTTTAAAAAATTCAACGCATTCCAAAATACATCTAAGTATTATAATATATGTTCTACATATTTCCGTACAAGTTTAAAGTTTTCAAAACATTCCTAATACATGATTAGGACTTAGAAATACAAATATTTACAAATTCATAGTTCAAAACAAAACTTTATGCCTTTAAGGCTCTCCTGCACCTGTATGGTCATTTGTTCGTGTACGTATTAACATCGCAATTCAAACATAACAAGAAAAGCAAGGGTAAGCTAATGCAAAGAAAATTCCATAACATAATTCATGCAAAAAGAAGAAATTAGACTAATAATTTATAAACATTTTTTATAATGTTTTCATATAAAATTTCAATATAAATTTCATCATTCTTGTACCGACCAGTCCTTAGACTTGGACGTTGACCAAAGTCATGGTGGGGCCCCAAAGACTGGGTCCACTGGGAGGCTGGGAGGATGAACCAGAGTCTCGGGGAGCTCGCGGGTGAGGGTAGCCGAGGAGGGGGAGGCATCAAGGCGCGGGGCGTGGAGACCTCGGACCTCGGTAACCCAAACAGTAAAGATGAGCCGAAAAAGGTGGTTTCCAAGCCACATTCCAGCACTCAGTAAGGGAGAAGTCAAGGTCACAGAGGGTCCGTGCATGGGGGTGTGGACGAGGCAGTAAGGTGCGCCACAATCAAAGAGCCCCTAGGAAAGAGACGACTGGTGAGAGTCACATTCCAGGGGTGATCTGCATGCATGGCACGTGAATAAGATAGGGCACTCCCAGGACGGATGACCCAGAGATTGGGTGCATGAGTTGGCACCCAAGTGGTCATCCCGCGAAGGTTGCACTCCAGTAAGGGGGTCTTGCACACTAAATGACCCTAAGAGTGAGTGATAGTGACGCTAAGACGCACCTACAGTAAGCCTAAGTCACAGTTAGTGAAAGAAGCAGAAACACTAAAGAGTATATAAAGGGTAACAACCAACATAATAAGGTATGCAATTCTAATGCAAAAACACACACAAAGCTCTCAAAGTTTAAGTTTTTTGGTGTTTCATTGCCTGGAGTTTGACTTAAGCGTCGGAGTGCAAACAGCCGCGAGGGCGCCCTTTGTCTCTTGTTTTTCAGGTGATCCACTGGGAGGAAAGCACCGTTAGAGTGGAGGGAGTCCTGGATGCAAAGGTTGGTGTGAGTGCACGAAGACGTTTGGGTTAACCGGCGGGAACAATTCTTATAGACCGTACATGGATCTATTTTCAATCACAATCATTGAATTTCATTTCAATCCATAACACTTTGATTTCATTTCAATCACACTAATTACACATGAATCCATCGTCTACCCGAAGACTCATCAAGTATGTCCCTACTAGAAATTAACACTTGATCCAAAGATTACCAGCGAATCCAAGAGAAATGATCAGGGTAAGTTCAAACATCCAATACTGAGTGTCTACAGTGGGACCTGGTGTGTATGAACTCCCTCTCAGCTTCTCACCACCTGGTATCTTAGTCTATATGACTTAGATCATCAGTGAAGCTAGAGAATTTATGTTAAACATAAGCTTTTCATATTTAATGTTATCAAACAACAACTCGTACATTATCACGAATGTATGACATCAATTTCATACAATTTTCATCATTCTTATATAATATATATCATTCAATCACATAAAATTTTAAAATTCATAACATTCAATAACCTTTTCGACATAAAAAACTATCAAAATCTAATAATATATAAACAAACAACACAATATATAAACAAACAACATCCTTACAAGAGAAATTGAATATTGGGACAATGTTTCTTCCACATTCAGATCTTCTAGCCTAGGGTAATATTGAAAGTCAAAGTTAACTTCTCTTACCTGTAATTTATTATCCCGAGAAAATTCCTGTTCAGGTAGGAGAACCACTACAAAATCTAGGGACCTAAAACAAGTTATACAAACATTATCAAATTTTAGTATGAGCTTAATCAAGTTGAGATAAACATTTTTCTCAATTAGCCCCACTAAGATTGATGATTAAATCATACAGAAACACAGAGAATAAAATATCTTTAGAGTTAAAATGAACTTACTCTGTTTGAAAATCTGATCAAGTAAAAATGTAGTCTTACTCCTCAGCTACTACAGGGTGTGAACAGATTTTGAAATAAATGAGGTATGGGAGAGAAATTGAGAAAAGAAAGAAGAGGGAAAGAGAAAGGATGAGGGGGGAGTTTAGTTCCGTGACTTTTTTCTAGGGGGTTACAGTTATTTAAATTTAATTTAAATTAAATGAATTCTTTTTTAAAAAATTAAATTTTTTTTATTTAATTTTAAATAAATAAAATATATCTTCAGTAGAGAATTTTGTGTGTGATTCTAATAATTATTTTCATAATATAATATGGTTTTGCGTAATCTATTACTAAATTTTAACAAAAAAATTGATCAAATGAAAATAAAATTAAAAATTTAAACTTAATTTTTGACTAAATTTAAACAAAACTGATTGAGATAACAACATTTGGATTGAGTGATGAAACCATAGGTACTCTCAAACACTTCAATCTTTTGGTTTGGCTTAGTCACTTTTACAAAACAAATGGCCTTTTACAAACTTATCGTGTGTTACCATTTGGGTCACATATTTTACAATAATTAGTTTAATCAATTTTCATACTAAAGAACTTAATGAAGAAATTGAGTTTGGGCACTGAATAATTTTGATCCTGCCGGTTGACCTGAGTGCAAGAGTCTTGCCACGTCAAAGGTCTCTTCTCTTGATCAGCTTCGCACCACGTTAGCCTTTGCTCCTCACGCCCTAATTCCTTGCAAGAACCTGAAGAAAAGAAAGTGGCGCCGCTGCGGCCGATCGCGCTCCGACGCTCAAGTCAGTGACGGAATCACCAAAAACTCAGGGAGAATATCTCAACTCAAGGAACCGTGCGCAGTGAATCTCAGTGTACTAGAAAGTATTCTGAAAGCGTACCTCAAAAGTCTGTTAAGAGTTCCTTATATACCTGAGCACTTTCTCTCTCCTGACGGTTACACCTCTGGACACGTGGCTCGCATCCAGCTGTACACGTGTCGCCATCTGGAGCCCCCTCCACTTGAGCGTCACCTCTACTCTTCAAGCCATTCGACTAAGTTACCCATACAAGGAGTAACTTGGTGCACAGCTTACCTTGGAGCGCGACCCCTTAAGTGGCAAGTACGGGGTGTCACCCTGCACACCTTCTCTGTGGTCTCGCCTGCCGCTATCACCATCTGCTTCACTTGTATACCATGCACGTTCTGGGAAACTGTTCCCTTGCCCCGACCTCTGGTTAGGGAATGATCATTTGATAACCTCATCCTCCACTGCTGCGTGATAAGCATATCATTGGCGCCTTCTTCGTACTTGTACCCCTTGAAAGCCTTAGGCAAGCTTTCCTGATCTTTCGGCGATGTGCCCCTTTCGGCGGTCTCTAACCACCTGATCTCCTAGTACTCATATATGGCGACTATGGCGCAACTCTGGCGACCGCCAATTACACACACTAGAGATCGGAGAGCGCCAAATCAACGATTGGCGACTATACAGACTTCCCGATGTACTTCCCTTCTGTCAGCCAGGTGTCCCGTTCAACACGCCTATATTATCGCTTGCTGCCACGTCATCACTTCCGATTACCTGATCGGTACAAATTTTATAAGTATTATTTATTTTATAACTTTATATTAAGCTCAAGATATGTTTTAGTATTAAAAGAAAGAAGATTCAAGAAGGACCAATGACTACTTGGAAAGATCGTTTAGAATGACTTGTATAAGAAGAAATACCAAATCTAAATTTTCAATCAACAAAACTTAGTGTCACTGTGATTCGAGTAATTGATTTTAAGTATGTTATCTTCGTGAAATTTAAGTTTACGTATTTATCCCTTGAGAAAAAAAAATTTACACCACTTCTTCATTCTTTAATATTATTGAAAAACTTATTCTAATATATTTAAAAGAAAATCAACATTATGAATAGTTTATATGGGGTAAATTTCCTATCTAGCACTATTTACACTTTTATTTCCCTAACTAGCACCCTTTTGTTTTTATTTCCCTATCTAGCACCCTTTTGTTTTTATTTCCCTATCTAGCACCCTTTTATTTTTTATTTCCCTATCTAGCACCATTTCAAAAATAAATAAATAAATAAATAATAAATTATTTTTTTTAATAATTTTAATTTTGAATGTATTAAAATATAAGTATTTTTAATGTTTAAAATAGTTAAAAATATAATTAATGAATAAATAAATTAATTTTTACAAAATAAAAATAAAAGAGTAATAAATTAAAAATGTTTAGTTTAAAATTATTTTTTTAAGAATGAAGAAAATAAGAAATTAAACCCTACAACAACATAAAAGTTGAATCTATAAACATAAAATAGTATTAATTTTATTATTATTGATGATGTAATCATGTTAAATTCAAGTAAAAAATATAGGACATAATCATAAAAAAACCAAAGTCAATTAGTATTAATTAATAGTGGACACACAAATAATATTGAAGTGTCTACCCTAAATGCAAAATCCTAAAAAAAAACTAATGCAAATGCTACACTTAATGCTTAAAAATAAGAAGAAAAAAATACAAAAATAAATAAGTATAGAAAATAAAAACAGCAATAATAAAATAAAAACAAAAAACAAAAATAAATAAACAATGGCAGAAAAAAATAACAACTAAAAACATATAAGATATAAAATAAAGACAAAAAAAAAAGATAAATATACATGATATACAAAAAAGTAAAACTCCAAACCAGATAAAGATAAGAGATATAAGACGATGCTAAATAAGTAGATGTTGATCATAAAAAGAAAAATAAATGAAAGATGATCATTCATTTAATATTTTCTTTAATGGTACATTAAATAGTTTGTGCGAAATGAAACATAATTAATGACGAGAAGTGCACAATCCAATAATGTTGGGACATCTTCTTTTTGTGTGTCCTGGTGTTTGATAATATGCACATTTTTTTTGTACAATCATGTTGTTCTCTTATGTCCATATCAGTCCTTATTCGACTTGACTTAGGTCTTCCCTTTGAGGTTATTTTCATGTCGGGACTTGGCCATAGTATTTGACCAGTGTATGCATGTCAATACTCTTCATTTCTGAGTTCCATCAAATAGTCTTTCGTAACATGAAAGATTTGTTCCAATGTTGTTGTTTTTATTTTCTATATTTATTTATTTTTACATTTTTCTTCTTCTTATTTTTAAGCATTAAGTGTAGCAATTGCATTTGTTTTTTTTAGGTTTTTGCATTTAGGGTAGATAGACACTTCAATATTATTTGTGCGTTCAATATTAATTAATACTAATTGGCTTTGATTTTTTTATAATTATGTCCTGTATTTTTTTACTTGAAATTAACATGATTACATCATCAATAATAATAAAAATAAATATTAATTTATGTTTATAGATTCAACTTTTATGTTGTTGTAGAGTTTAATTTTTTATTTTCTTCATTCTTAAAAAAAAATTAAACTAAACATTTTTAATTTATTACTTTTTTATTTTTATTTTGTAAAAACTCATTTCTTTATTCATTAATTATATTTCTAACTATTTTAAACATTAAAATTACTTAATTTTTAATGTATTCAAAATTAAAATTATAAAAAGATAATAATTTATTATTTATTTATTTATTTTAAATGGTGTTAGATAGGAAAATAAAAAATAAAAGGGTGCTAGATAGGGAAATAAAAACAAAAAGGTGTTAGATAGGGAAATAAAAGTGTAAATGGTGCTAGATAAGGAATTGAGCCGTTTATATGCATCAATATTTTTTAATTTAATTAAGGTCAAAATACTTAACATAAATGTTTTTTATAAAAAAATAATTAAGGTCAGAATAAATATGTGTTAATTTATTTTATTTTTATTACTTGTACTTGTTAATTTTCTGTAGGAGTTTTAGAAGATAAAAACCCTACTAAACACACTACAATAGTATGAAATTGTTATCAAGCATCTACTTTATTTTAGAATAAAAAAAAAGGCATCTACTTTATTTTTATGTTAAATGTATTAACTTTAAATTGTAAACTATATGTGTATGTACTTGAAATAAATGTTTAAATTAATGTCAATCATAAATTATTATTAAATTATTATTGGTATATGAAAATATATAAAAAAATAATAATTATAGTGGGTGGCCAAATAAAAGGTTGAAAACTGAAAAGTTTATTTCATGATTTTTTTCGGGGTCGTGATGGCTCCTCTCTATAAGTCGAAGTGGTTACAAAACGGTAGAGGTATTTGATTGATTAAAAGACTCGTAAAATTGGTATAAAACTGATATATCATTTAATGGTCGATTTTGTAGGTTTTCATGGGATTATTCGAGTCAGGTAACAGAATTTTGGATTGATATTCTATTATCAAATAAAAATAATAATAAAATAAAGTAGATCTTTATCTTTATTTTCTAAATTTGTGCTAAGTTATTTTTTTAATACCTTTGGAATCTTTCAAAAGAACTCTTTAATCAACCATAATTCTCCCATATGAGGGATTTCAAATTGGAAAGGTTACAAGTTGTGATAGACCCTGTTAGAAAAGGATTTTCTTCTTTAATAATTTTTAACCAAAATATTTGGTTTTCACTGAGATAATATACAACTTTTCTCATTATCAATTTTGTACTACCCACTTTTCCCTCATTGAGAAATCTCATAATGGTTCTACAACCAAAAGTCAAAACTAATGCTTCTACCCTTTAACAAATATCTCATATTTTGTACTAAGTAATGCTTCTATCCTTTAACAAATCTCTCATATTTTGTACTAAGAGGATGATGCTCCCTAAATCGTCTAAAGTAAGAGTTGCGCATGTCCCTCATTATCTGTACCTAGAGAGATGATGTGAGTTGAATCAAGCATAGACACTTTTCAGCATATGAAAATAACAAGATATGTGAAGAAAGATGACAAATAGGAGTTATAATCAAAGAGAAACAAATCGGTACAAGTGAAGGAACTTAAGAAAACATCAGTGGAGAATAAAACCTTCCACAAGATGAACCAAACTCAAGATTGAGTGTCATTCCACATTGAACTGAAAACAATAAAAGGAATTGAATACAAATTACCAAATCAAATGAAGCTATAAGTGCAAAATTGAGAAAGAAAACACAAGAGGAATAAGAACAACCGAATGAAATTGAAGAACACAACACAAGAACACAAACTACCGATTGAAATTACAAAGACATGATTAGGAAATGGAGATGGAGATGGAATGAGAAAGACTTATGTGGTTGTAGTTCATGGAGAGATGAACACGCCACTTGGAGTTGATGATCCAAGATAAGTGTTTGAATGCCGCCACTTGGAGCTCTCCAATCACTCACAAGATGAGACAAGAAGAAGGAGAAACAATTCTCACAACTCTCACACAAATTTGTGTATAGTGACCTTTCTTAAATTTCAAATTCTGAATTTACATGAGCATGACACCTCTATTTATAATGTGAGGGTGCTGAAATTTAGGTGGGAAAATTCAAATGAAACTCATTTGAAATTGCCACCAAAAACAAGTCACATGGAAGGTGTGACTTCACATGGGAGGTGTGACTTGGTTTCTTTCTTTGGCACCTCTTAAAACTACACCTACACCTTCTTTTTATGTCACATGGAAGGTGTGACTTATCTTTGTACATTTGCACCTCTTATATCTATATCTACACCTTCCTTTTATGTTCTACTACAAATACCAAAATGAAATTACAAATAGAGACATCCAATGATGCTCATCTCCTAAAGCCTTGGCCTTGCTCCTCATGGGTTGGGTTTGGCCTTTTTGGACTTGGGCTTCTTGGGCTTGGGCCTCATTTTTTGAAAAGACCAATAAGAAGAACTTTAGATGTTTTTGGCCCTTGTCCATTCCTCTTATTAATGAGGTCTTTATTTGCTTGTTGAGATGACCCTTCAAGTGTAGCATCCTTGGTCATCTTTATGTATTTTTTATTCTCATCAAGAGAAGTGTTGGCGGACGCCAAAATAAGCAGGGGGCTTTGATACCCACAACCAATCGAATGGATCATTGACCCAAATTGAAAAGAATGGTATGAGTTTCATCGAACTCGTAGTGAACATACCAAGACTTGTTACGATCTAGCCAACTAGTTAACAAGATTGACAAATGAAGGTCACCTACGCAGATATGAGGATAAGCCGACAAGAAAGACATGATCCTCTCGAAGGAAGGATACATCCACAGTCTATCGACTGTCAGCAGTGAACACGAAAATCCCATCTTGGGTGATTTTAACACTATCATAGGAGGGTTTGTAGTAGGAGGGGTTGATGTGTGTAGACTTTACATACTTGAATAATGTCTACCCAAAAGACTCTTACCCTTGCCCAACATTGATGCAATAGTAAACATCACATCGAAATGTGAGCTACTCAATTTTATTGATGCATATTCGAGTTACAACCAAATTTGAAAGCACCTATTGGATGAGGAGAAAACAATGTTTATGGCAGAAATGACCAGCTACTACTATGTGATGTCATTCAAACTGAAAAATGTTGGAGCCACTTATCAACATTTGATGTATAAAATTCTCCAGCCTATGTTGGGAAGGAACATGGAAGCATATGTAGATGACATGATGCTGACTTCTACCTCCACAATTAATCACAAGGACGATTTAGAAGAGTTGTTTGCCACCATTGCATAATACGAATTCAAGCTCAATCCAAAAAAAATGTGTTTTAAGACTAAGGGCGGGGAAGTTCTTGGGTTTCATCCTCATGGAGCGAGGAATCAAGACAAATCTAGAAATATGTGTTGTCATCATTAATACGAGAAGTCCAAACAATGTAAAAGAAGTACAACGAATAACTAGGAGAATGGCAACACTATCCCATTTCCTTTCCAAATACGGTGACAAATACTTCCCTTACTTATAGTGCCTTCAGAAGAAGGATCAATTGCATTGATAGAGGAGTGTGAGGATGCCTTTGTAAACCTAAAGGAATACCTTTCCAGCCCCAAGTTCTTGTGAAACCAAGGAAGTAGACATGGTTGCAACGATACATTATTGTGAGTGACTGTGCTATTATTTCAGCCTTAGTCCAAGAGAATGAAAGGGAGCAGAAGCATATGTACTTTGTGAACAAGGTATTGCAAAGACTACATACACAATAACAAAAGCTGGAGAAAACGACATTGGCAGTAGTAGTAACTGCCCACCACCTACGTCATTATTTCCAAAGCTACATTGTCATTGTAAGAACCAATATGCCCATTAAATATGTACTTTGAAAGTTAGATGTGGTTGGATAGATGATGAAGTGGTCCATCAAACTTTATGAGTATGACTTCATTACAGAGCTAACTCCACCTCCAAAGGAATCATATTCGACAACAACATGATGTGTATTGTCAGTGAATGTGTCGTCCAACCTCAAAGGTAGCGGTGCATGGATCATCTTAAAGGTCCTGCGAATTAGACGGTTTGATTCACAATCACATGTTAGACGCTCTGTTGTAGTTACATTTTACATGTTTATAATTTTTTGTCTAAACTTTACTACATTATATTTTTACATTTCCTGTTTCAATTCCAATTTCTCCCTTCTTAATTTGTGAATAAAACAATATTACATAATAGATTCAATTAATATGTTTTCTTTGGGATTCAACCTATTTTGACCTTATATTGCATTTGGGAAAAACTTAGTATTTTTGTTTGAAAAAATGAATGTGATTGAGCAATTACCAGTGACCTAGTCCTACGAAAGGTGATACCACATTAGATCGAGAATAAGTTATCCCTCAAATGTGTCGATTAGTACAAAATCAATTAAATACTCGATAAAGACGCATACAGGCTGAAAACTCTAGATGAAGGTCTCATCTCTCAGACTTGGAACACTTAATGCTTGCGCTTTTATTGTAGTTAAAGTTTATTACCTTATGCAACACTCTTTTCCTTGAGAATTTCCTATTCTCAAGGATTTTTAAGAAGGTCAATTGAAATTTCAATAGACATTTTGTATTTATATTTACAAGTCAAATTATTTTGCTTGAAGGACTCTAGCAAGACTAGAATCCAATATAGTACAATCTTAAACCGAACTAAAATTAATCATTCTACATGAACAACTCTAACACGATTGGAGTCAAACCTTAAATCGAACTAAGACTGACCATTATGCATAAACGACTTTAACACAATTAAATCAAACCTTAGACCAAATTAAGATTAACTAATCTACATAAATAGTTCAATCTCAGTTCGAATTAGATCTCGACCTATAAATACAAAAATCATCACTCAAAATCAACTAACATCGGATGTTTCTCATTTAAATTCAATTAAATTTTAATTGAAATGACAACTATTTAATAAATCATAAAAATAACTTATAATATATATATATATATAACAAAATGTATTAACACTTTAATATAATCGGTTATATTGTTAATTTTTTTTAATATTTACTTTTTCTTTATTATAATAAAATAAATAATTAATATAATATTATTAAAATAAAAAAAAAATATATATTTTCAATTGAATTTATTACAAACTTTTCAACTCAAATTTATTTAATTTCTCTAAATTCAGATAATCTCAAATATCATTTTTTCCACATACAAATATGTGGTAAATCTTGATTACACATTAGAATATGGGATTGGTTTTAGATAATACACAGGTTGGCACATAGTTCCAAGTGACAAATATCAGTAATTATTGTATTGCACGTAATTCAAAAGACAACATTTTCATTCCGGCAAGTAATTTATAATATTTGAGGTTCCAAATTTTCCATGACAAAATAATGATGAATTTTTATTGTCAATAATTTATAACTACACCCCATTGAAACACTTTTTTACTATTTTTCAAAGCACTTTATATATCTGCCCTATTTTCTGATTGATAAATACTATTTTAAAATATTGATTTTATTATATTTGAGGGGTTTAATTAGTCATGCTAACAAAATAGATACCTTTAATTAAAAAAAAAAATTAAAGTTGAGATCCTTCTACAACTCTCTTAATTTCTTGTATTAAAAAGTTTATTTTTATTTTCACTTATAAAAACTATAATTAATCGGTCAACACTTTCATTTCATGCCTACTTTAATGCATCAAACGTAATGGAAGTTGATGTAACCAAGCACTTCCGTCCAATTTTATACTCTTAAACTTCAATTAATTTCTTTAGTTCAATTATAATATTTTTTAATTAAAAACTGTAGTATATTATTGATAACATAATTTATTAAAAAAAACTTTTAAATAGTATTATTATTATTGAGACACTCTTTCAATATTTGATTTTTTCCGAAAATAACAATTACCAAAAAAGTACATCTCTTTGAAATCTACTTGCAGAAAAATTTTGTTTCTTAAACAGAAACTGATATCTAGGAACGAATTCTACACTTATTTTTTTTTTAAAAATTACATTTGATAAAAAGAAAATATTTATATAATATAATATTTACAACTATCACAAAATTCCTTTTTTTTTAAATTTTAGATATTATTTACAACCTTTTTGTATAAATATTACAAAAGCATAAATTATTTTGTTATATTTAGTGACATGAATCGTATAATATAAACCCAAAGTACCACGAAAAAAAGGTAACAAAAAACGAGTTCAAAAATGTCATTTTAAGAAAATTTAAACAATAGACTATCTTGAAGAACCAATAAAAATATGATTCATTAAATTAATCACACAAATTTCATTTCAGTTTAAATTAATATTATTTTATTCTCGTAAATTAAAAAACATAAATTAAATTTCAAATTATTATATTTATAAAAACTAATCAATTACACATACATTATTAATTTTATTTATTACTTTGACTTACTTCAAAATATAAAGTTTGGCAATGTTATTTTTTCATACATATTCCCCTTCCATCTCTTACTTGTTTAACCATCAATGGTCACATCACATCTCATAACTTATGAAGTATCCATCTTCTTATCCCCAAGGATATTCACACTGTATCATGAACACCATTTTTAAATCTAATGTCTTATTGCTATTTTGTGAAATCAAATTAGGTCTAATTATTAAGAAAAATATGGTTTTCAATATTTTTGCCTCAGTTCTTTTATTATTGAACTGGTATAGTTAATTGGGTATTTTAAGTTCAAAATAATAGTACAAGTTGGATAATAAATAGAGTTTACAAATTACAAAGACTTATTTCCTGTATAATCTCTAAAATATATACTTCTTTTCACCTTGTCTTTCTACAAACTAAATGATGATGATGATTATGATAATAATCATTGGGGAATTAAGTTAATTAATAGAATAGAAAGAAAAGGTGGGGGTGGAAGGACACGGTGATTCTATTATTTACACATTAAAACTAATTATTGATATACATGAATCTGTTATTTACAATTTCAACAGAGAAACAAATCCTTGGTAGTATCCACAATTTTGCATCATAGTCAAGCTAGTGAAGCTACTCCTTAAGCTTCTCTATCTCTCCAACCATTTTATATACACTGTTAATTAAGCCTCCACTGCCAAATCAAAGAATATTTCCATGCCTGAATTAAAAACCCAGAAGGAGATAAGCCAATTAAACATGTATAACAATGATACTAACAAAACTGGTACAAACACAATGCTTACACAATACTAATAAAAAAACAGAAGTGATAACAACAATAAGAACTTTGTTGTCTATTTCATGTTATTTTAATGTATCCTAGGTTGTTGCCCTATAAGCATTATGCTAATACAAGAGTTACAAATGATTGATTGTGTTGTAAACAATGCATACCAAGAAACTTTAAACAATGTATAAAGCAGATGGAAACAAAGTACCTTCAATTCAAATTCAACTCCATTTTCTTCAAAATGATTCTTCAAGCTTTCTGTCACTATTTACAAACATGAGTTGAGCCTCGGTGTTTAAGTGCTCCCTTCTATTATTTACAATCTCATGCTGAGTATTTGGTTTAAAGGTGTCACTGTTATTTACAAAGCTCACAGTTTCAGAAGGCATAACATGATTATCCCATTCAGTTCCTTCAATCCCACTTTTAAACTCAGAAAGAGCATCACCATCATCATCAGTCCTGGATGAAATCCTGCCATTTCCAGATGGCCGCAAACCATGATGTGACAGTTGGTCATCTCTTTTTCTATCTATAGAAGTCCTGTAACACAATCATAATTTTTCAATATTATAAGCAAGCTATCTACGATGGGGGAATAATAAAGCAAGTAAGAATCCAAAGAAAATTTAACATCAACAGACAAAGTGACAAATACAATATTTAGAAGCACAATGCTCAATACTAAGTCAAAAGAATACAGGAGAAAATCATTCCATTAATTTGTCATCAAACCTTGTCTGCTGTAAATTTGGAGACTGAAAATAGTCCACAATTGGAACCAAGTCTTTCGATCTAGCTTCAATCACGCATGTTGGAATCTTTTCAATCTCAAATTCGCCTTCCGAAGGAGCTTCTATGTTAGGCTCTTGCAACATTGAATGAAAATATATCTGGTTGGAAAAGAATTATGCATGTAAAAATCAACTAAAGGGCGTATCCTAAGAGACTAAAACCACAGTTTCTGGAATTAAAATGACATACCTCTGGTTTTGACCATAATGAAGTCTGAGCTTGATGCATTTGAAGTTCAGCTTCTGAAATATATAAATGATGCTTCTCCTCAAGAGAGGGATTAACTTTAATCACTCCATTCCTGATTTTCGGGGTAATGGTGTGCTCCTCCCCCATTTCCTCTGGATATATTTTTTTGGCATCGGACATTCCATTCTCACCATATATGTCTATGTTGTCTTCTCGCTCTCTTCGACTATGACATATATTCCATTTTTGCATAGCCTCAACTACTAATCTTGCATCATCCTGTGGAAGGGATTCATAAGCAGGAGCCAATCCAGAGACAACAGCTGAATCTTGACTGGTTAACATCCGCAGAGCATATTGTATCATAGAACCAGTGGGTGAAAAAACCAACAGTTGATACTTTGAATTGTTCCCTTCAGAACTTTTATACTTGCGAAAAGATGAAGCAATAGCCCCAGAAAGGGAAGTCTTCCTACCAGTTGCAGCAGCAGCAGCACCAGTTACGGTGCCCCTCCAGCCATTGGCTCCATTCCTGATCCGGCTTACCACAGAAAGAGTGATTGGAGGACCAGCCACAACCAAACTCTTTTGTTTAGGCTTTAGCATGGCTGAACTATGAGTCCATCCCGGGGGGTGATTAGCTGTAGTGCCTAATCCACTATTTTTTGTGGTAAAACTATCATCATCATAGGACTGAATATTTACATGTCCTCCTTGAGGATTTATGGCAAATAGATGGCTAGTGCCCCTCGAGGAACTAATCATAATCCACTTGCTGTCATCACTGAAACTGATATCTTGAATAACCTGAAAATCCCAATACATATTATTATAGGTCCATGCTGCTTGTGTAAATGAATTTTGATTAAGACACCGAAAATACATTAAACAAAAGGACAATCTATGCACTCACCGCATTTGTAAAGCCACGTTGCAGCTTATACAAATGAACATAAGGGCCAGTATCAGAAGCTGACAAATTGTCCTGTACAGGCATGATCTTGAAAACATTTATGTTATGACCCTGAATGGAAGCTGTCACTAAAATGGTACCACTAGGATCAAAGCTTAATGCTGAAATGGGACTCTTGTGGGCCCTAAATTGCGCAATAACATTTCTGGAGACAATATCTTTAACAATAACCTGAATGAAAACAAAAACAAAGTTACCCTACATTAAAGACAGAACAAAATGCTACAGCAGCAACCATAACAGTACTCTCAACCTGATAAGTAAAACAACAAGTAAACCTCAAAAATATTTGCAAAGACATCTATTTTAAGAAAGACATTAATATTTTCAAAACAAGATTTGTACGAACAATGCTGGAAGAAAAAGAATATAATCCTAGTAACAATATAATATTTTTTAATCTATGTACCATCTGTAAGCCAACATATATATATTCAAGTAAACACAAAATCAAGAACAGCATTTCACCATTCCAATGTTATCTGCATCTGTTGAATGACTATTAATGGTTCCAATGCCCTTAGAGCTAGAATTTACAGATTGTAATGAACCATTGGTATCAGAGCAGTATCTGGAAAGTTTCTTATACCCCATGTCTCCGAGGGATACAATACCAGTAGCAATATGCTTGCTGGACTCTTTGGCATAGTGTGCAATCAAACTCCCATTAGAAGAAAAACCAGAAAAACTTGCAGAAGGTATCAAATGTTGTGCACTGACATGTCCTGAATTGGAGACAGCAACTGGACTTCCACTATAAGCCAGCCATCTTGGTCCCACCGCAAGTGGTCCATAACCTATGCCTCCAGAACCAGAGACACTCATGACTATAGGATTGGTATGTAAAATATATGCCCTTATTAATGTGGTGGCATCGAAACAGTGAATCTGCAAAAGAATGATTCCATCAAATATTCCAGCAAAATACATTCTAAAGTTGATTAGTATAGAATATATATTAGAAAGTATACCTGAGTGGACTGAGAAATAGCAACTACTCGGGGACTGCACCTCACAGAATAAACAACAGATCTAAACTTCAGCACATGAACATATGATTGGGATTTCATAGAATAAAACCTAACGGTAGTTGGCAGGTAGTTTCCATTCATTTGGTCATGTGAGTTTAAAGTGCTCCCATTATTAGGAGTGACCAACCCATCCTGAACATTGCTCCCTCCTACAAAGAACCCATCAGTACAAACAACCAACAGCTGGCGACTGTTACTGTAATTGTCTTCAGATCTTTTGGATGCAATTGGATTAGGTACCATTTGCATAAAAGAAACAGGACCATCATGTCTGGATACAAGGTCACGGACATTATTTGATTCATCGACATGCCAAACCTGGAAGCCAGATCGATATCCTAGAAGAAGTACTTTCTGACTAACTTCTCCCTCACCCTCTAACTTGTCAAACCCGGCCCAGATAACCTATATAAATTTATGATTGAAATAAGTCACCAGGTCTACACAAAATATAAAAAAATATAAATGAAATAAAGTATCTATTATTCAGTAGAAGAAAGGAAACTAAAAGAAATATAAAATACCAACAACATATCAGATTCAGCACTGCAAAGAAAAAATGAAATTTAAGAACTTGACAGGGATTTGAGTATTTAAAAGCAATTCTCTGGACATTCATACAAAGACTTAAGGTATTCAAATTTACTGTCCCCTTAAATCAAATCACAACTAGATGAACAAATTCATGAAACAACCTGATTATCTCCAAAAAGCACATAGCTAGACATATAATTTATCTGTTCACACACCCAGTAAAAACAGATTAGATCACTTTTTCATACAAAGAAGTCTATTAAGTCCATTATCATGAAAGAGCCAAATAAAAGAATTACATCGTTAAAAATGGTTATAACTTTCAAATTTTAGCTTCGTATCAGTTGAAAGTGTCCATAAAATCAAATGTAAAAACTCTAAATCCCTTCTACCTCACATGAATTCCTAACCGTGCAATCCATAACACTATGCAATGTGACACACTCCTGCTTATATCCAATAAATGACATCATTTCTTACTACACAGGATGCTTAAATCCAAATAGTGTCCACGTTTGTAGCCAAAATTAGTAAAACTATAAATAACTTCTCATATCAAACTATCAAAGAGAGCAAGACAAGTGTTAAACAGAAGATTAGCATAATCATGAAATAGAAACCTAAAAATGCCAAACCACCAATTTCCTGATATTAAAGTGTCAAGACACCTGCAAATTAAAATTGCAAGGATGCATTCACTACTTTACCAGATAGTGGTTGATCGTAGTCAAAGTAAAGTATAACACTAAGCAAACTTAAGGAACAATATCAGGTGTTCAAACCCATTCTATAGAGGTGTTTACCCAGCCATAACTTCCGACATAAGGGTTACACATGTGCCTATGGAATTGTATACTCTTTCAGAGACAAAATAATGTATAGTCCACTTCTAAATATTAGCATTCAAAACATTCCATTCAACAAAGCATCCTTTCAAAACAAACAATAAAAAACAAAATAAGAACTTCACAAATAGGAAGCCACTAATTGCACCAAGCAAGAGCTCTCGGTAGGCTAACATGACCAAGCAATGGCATTCTTATCCCCAAATCACACATTGATTGAATCAATAAACATGACCCCAAATAAAAAGCACAATACCTTTTTATTAAACCTTGCACGCGACAATTCAAAGTATAGAATTTTGAACTATGTAATAATGACTGAGTATGAACAAGCAGCGGCAATGACACCAGATTCGCATGTTAAACCTATACTTTAAAATTAGAAGAAATATAGACCATTCAGATACAAAATCAAGGTTTATCTCTATCACAAAAAACAAGGAGTTTTTTAAACAATCAATGAATCTAAACCTGCCCTCTAATATTAGAAGTCATTTAAACCATTCAGAAACATGATCAAGTAATTAAACAATTATACATAAACCAAAAATAAACACCCTATAAATGCAAACTGACCACCACCTTTACAATTTAAATCAATACAAAACACTAGTTCACCGCGATGACCAATCGAGCAACTAGTCCCAAATCACCAATAAAAAAACTGATACATACCTGATCATGGTCGGGGAGATCATCCCTCTCCACAACGGATGAAGCTACAACAGATGCAGCAGAACGCGCAACAGTGGAAGCACCAGAGGAAACAATCCTTAAGTAGCTAGAAAGAGCACGAAAAGAACTAGGAATGAAGCCGCTGGTTTTGCCACCACCATTACCCTGATGAAGAAGCTGTTGCTTCTGTGCATCATTCCTCATCCCCATCACCAAAAACACCAAAATAGATCCTAACCACAACACAAAAATCAACGATTCCCCAAATTCACCTTCAATCATAACCCCAACTTCCCTCCCCGTTCTTCACCCTCTCCCACCATCCACAACCACAGCAAATCTTCAATCACGCCGACCGAAAAGTACAACCACCCCAAATAAAATTAAAATCTTTTTTTTTCTGGGTTCTGCTCCAAAACACCAAAAACGACAAAGAAGACAAAAAAGTTGGGATTTTTCTTTTCCTTCAAACCACAATCAGTTATTATTTTTGTTATTATTATTATTCCCCATAATAAATGAAAAAGAATAAAGGATTCAACTAATTACACAGAATAAAATAAAAATGAAACTTCACGGTTTTATAAAATGCTAGATATGATTGATCAGATAGGATTAAGGAAAAGGGTGTTCCAAAAACCAGCGGATAACCAGGGAAGAAGAGATCCGATGAGAGGGAAAATCAAAAGCTAGAGAGAGAATAACTGTAGAGAGGAAGAAGAAGGAAGATAGAGATGGAGAGAGAGAGAGAGAGAGAGAGAGAGAGAGAGAGAACGGAATTGATTATTGGATAACAAAGGAAGGAAGAAGCAAAACCAAATTGTGGAAAAGAAAAAAAAAAAGAAAAAAGAGTCTATGCTCACGTCTCTTGTGTTTCTCTCTCCAAAAGGGTTTTATTAATTTTTTCAAAGTTGTTTCTTCTTTTCGTGTGTTTGTTGTTGGTTGTGTTGTGTTGGAATTCAAAGCTGTTCCTTCCAACCAGTTCAACAAGAAACTAACCTCTTCTCCTTCAAAGTTATCTCTCTCCCACGTCTCCAGCAGTATCCAGTATCCAACGCTGTCAAACAGTTTTTCTTCTTCTTTTCACCTTCTCTCTAATTAATCATTAATTAAATAAGTTTGTGGGATTAAAATGATTGAAGAATTAAATTAAGGGGTGACTGTCCCAGTTCCCATTATGCCTTTTAACACTTTCCAACTAAGCACCTTCATAATGAATCATACTATTCCTAATTACTACTGCTTCCTAAAATATTGCTAACTTCTCCCATAATCTTACTCTTTTTCCTAGCTCACATTTTTCTCCATAAAAACCCTTCATACAATATCTTCACACTTTTATTTTTTTATATATTACTATTATGGTTAAAAAAACATTACAAATTACTGAATTTTTAAAATAGTTATTATAAAAAAAACTACAATTTTACTTTTACATCATTAAAGGTATTGATTAAATATGTTTCTTATTATACATTTAACAAACAAATTTACAATGTTAAGAAAGAAAAAAGATATTAATAAAATTTTATTTTATTATAAATATTTATAAAATTTAAAGTTTTGGTTAGGAATAAAAGTTAATTTTACTTTATATGATAAATAAAGAAAAATATATTTAACCTTCTATATTTTAAGTTCTGCCATGCGTTTGATCATTTCACATTTTATATAAATTTGAATATTATTTTTAATGCGCGGTTAATATAAAGATTTTTATATAGATTATCACTATAAATTATAGTAGATATAATAAGTTTTATAGAATTTATTCTAAGCTCATAGTTTTATAATATTTGATTATAATCATGTATGTAAGATAAAGATGCCATCGTAAAAAATGCTTTAACAAACCTATTTAAATTGATATTGTTTTAAAATAATGACTAATTGCATTAAGATTATCAATATATTTAAGTTAATGAGACATTGAAAAAATAATTAAAGTGTATAATTTAAATGAAATTATTCAGTTTTATAATAAAAATAAGTTTGAAGTATCAATATTTTAAAATTTAAGAGGATAAATAATTTTAATAATTTTTAATCTATTTCAACGAGCTAAATACTTATATATATATATATATATATATATATATATATACATTCTGAAAACATGTGTTTTTATTCCAATTTATTTATTATGTTTTATTCAAAGTAGTTTAAGTAAATAACATTAATAACGATGATTATATAAAAATAAATAATTTATATTATACTGTAATGTTGAAAAATGTAAATGAATTATAATATGCCATGTTTTGAAATGTTTCCCAAATTTCAGATTTGGATAATTTTTTTATTTTAAAACATAATAAGAAAAAAATAAGAATATAAATTAAGCACAACTTTTTCAGCGCATGCATCGCTCTCTCTTAATATGTAAAAAGAAGATACATAATTAGCAACACATATATATTAAATACTTTATAAATTCATATTATTTATATTTTTGAATTATATAATGTCATATATTAATACCTATATTATTTTTTTCTCTCTCATTCATTATGAAAGGTAATAATTTTCTATTTGTTCACTTTACAGTTTCCAAATAATCTCTACTATTACTTGAAGCACTTTTACTTTATTGGTTGGTGCTACTTAGAAACAAAAAAACAATGCATTCAGGGTAAAAAGTGAAAAGGTACCATTAACTTTTAACATTATGAGATGTTTCCTCGGAGAAATAATAATAATAATAAATGCAAGTTGAAATTAGTCAAACATTGGTGGTTTAATGATTGTATGAAACTCGTGAGCTAGGAGGGTGACCAAATATTTTGCATTTTAATTTTTTTAAAAATAAATAAACAATGACTACTATTACTCAATTATGGTACCAAAAATCAAAATTGCACTTTTCCAACGACTTTACTTTCTTTTCTTCCTTTAAAGGGTTGAAAGAGATGAAGCATGATCAAAGAGAATGAAAAGGGAAATTAAGATACCCAAAATGGTGCACAAAGCTTCCTTAAGTTACTATGGATGTGTTTCCCCTCATGTTTATTGTCTCCATTTGGTTATTTTCTTTGTAACTTTCTTATGGAAAATATTATGAAGAGTTTGGTTCTCAAGAAATGTGGGGACCAAAAAATTTAGGCCACTCAAATAGGGGAATGGTCCATCTTTACCTACAAATCATTGGTCATTCTTTTAGTATCAAACAGATTTTGTGATCCTTTTCTCAGCTCATATGTGACATGCAAAGCTCCAAACAAAAACACAACTCCCAAAATATCCATTTCCATTCTTTTCAACTCATATCTAATGTGTACCTATACTACTTCCATCAATTGCCAAAACCATAGAACAACAAGCCCACACAAAACTAGGAAAATTATAAACTATGCTATCATCACATGCATAATTCAAATCAAAACTTTTCATATTTGTTACTATTTCAATATTTGAAAAGATTGAAAGTAATAAATGGTATCTCCAATTTCTACAAATTTAGTAAGTTGTTTGATGGATATTTTAGATTTAAAAGTTCACTTCTTAATATAGTATTAGAGTTATTTAGAATTTATTTTAGTGAAAATTTATTAGACTTATCATGTCATCTGCTATTGAGAGAATCATCCATATATATATATAGTCTCACGTATGAGTTGAAAGATTTCGATATGAGAAAAATGTTGAAGATCCTAAATCAACTATAAATAAAAATATTTCATAATATATAAATAGATATAAATAAAAATATTTTATAATATATAAGTAGATGAAAACCTTATCTTATAAACTGATTTTTATAATATCAGTTTAGATGTCAAGTTGAGGTGTCATCCTATCTAAGATGTCAAGTTACATAGTGATGACTAACATGAACATTTTTATAAAAAAAAAACTGATTTTATAAAATTGAGTAAAACATAAAATCTAATTTTTATTTTTTTAATCAAAATTTCAACTAAATTAGTGAAGTAATAAAAGATTCTATTAAATGTTATCAAAATATAAAACTATATTTATTGAAAAGGGTGAAGAATATTTTATCTAAGTTTTGTGATGTATACCATTATAATAAAACTCAGAATTTTTGTCTTCTTGATAATTGTTTTGGTTTGAATCTATTCCAATACTTGAAATTTTGAAAATGAGATTTAAACCTAAAAGAATATATACTCATTGATAGCAAAGGTTGGACAATGAGGTGTTTGCAAGGGTCGCTAATGGTAACCTAATGCAACAAGAAACCTCAAAGCTAACCTCACTTTTTCATCAAGTCAATGAGAATGTTTCATTTCACAAGGAAAACTTTAAAACGTGCTTCTAAAGTTATTTTAGGATTTTTTTTTTAGTTTAATTCTAGTGAAATAATTATTTATTCTCGTAAATTCTTTCAAAAAATGATAAAACACAAGTAATTACTTGACCAGATTAAATTAAACTAAATACACAATTAGTATGTAACTTATTTTATTCATCTATTAGTTTGTCTAGTCAAAATAAAAAACATTTAATATGCATTGCAGTACTTTTTCATGGATTACTTAAAAAATCACTTTTAATATTAAACTGTTATTTTAATTCTAACAAAAACATACTAACTTTAATAAAATAAAATAAAATAAATTGAAAAATATAAAATCATATTAAAAATATGTGTCTACGAAATAAATAAAAAAATACTATTTTAAAATAATAGTTTAAATTTAATAAACTAGTTTATCATTTTTGGTAAAAAATTGACTTTCATTTACGTTATCGACAAATTCTTTAAAACAATTTTAACAAAATGGTGCTTATTTAAGCATTTTATATTTATCTCCTTAAAAAGTTAATTTAAGAGATCTATATTGTGAGTCAACAAAGGAAAAGTAAAAGGGAAGAAAAGCTGTACCACAAATGCAGATTTTTATTGAAGAATTAAGAATTTATTAGATGAAAATAAATGTTTTGGTTTTTGGTCTAAGGATAAAAAAAGTAATGGCGTCATACAAGATACACAATCACAACACCATTATTACTTTTTTAATATAGTTTTTTTAATTATTTATTTAAGAACCGATTTTGAACTACTTTTTCTATTATATAAAAACTTAAAATTTGTTTGGTTAATCAAATATAAATCATTTCGAGAAGAGAAGTTGGTGTTTGGTGTTGTTTGATAAATTTCTCTGTGTTGCTTATTTATTTTATTTTAATTAAATAGTGTTTTTATAATACCTAAACTCTGCAGAACACTTTTTCTTGTTGCAATCTTCTCGTCTTCCTGGTCTTTCGGCTGGATCTCCTTTGGTCTGGACACGATGGGGGGAGTACCTGCGAGGACACTCTGACGATCAAGTCAGACCGAGAGCTAGGTACCAGAAGAGTAGGGAGTGAATAGTTACCTTGGGTGTTGTGCCTCTTCTGCTATTTATACTGCTCTAGATGGGCTATGGCTGCTATGGGCCTGCTTTAGGGTCCAAACGAATGCTCAATTGTGCCTTAACCGTGCTTATCATTTAAGTTGACTTGTTTATACCTAATTACGTGTTTAGTTTTGCATCTTGTCGTCTAGTCGGCTTTGTCGTCTGGTCGGCCTTTCGGCCACCCGGTAGTACATATGCCCCCCAGGCTCGAGTGAGTTGGTTTGAACGTAACGTAGAGTCGAATTGCCGTGAGTCTTCGCAGGCCGAGAGGTTTTGCTAACGTACCCTCAGCAGGGACTCACTTGGGTGTTCTTCCTTGGCCGAGAGGTTTTTCCGAACTCTCTTGGCCGAGAGGTTTTCTTTCAAACTCTCTTGGCCGAGAGGTTTTCTTTCATATTCTCAGCAGGGATTCACTTGGGTGAATTCTTCTTTGGCCGAGAGGTTTTCTTTGAAACTCTCTTGGCCGAGAGGTTTTTTATCGCACTCTCGGCAGGGATTCACTTGGGTGAATTCTTCCTTGGCCGAGAGGTTTTTCTAATGCACTCTCGGTAGGGACTCACTTGGGTGAATTCTTCCTTAGCCGAGAGGTTTTCTTTCAAAATCTCTTGTCTGAGAGGTTTTTAATCGCACTCTCGGCTGGGATTCACTTGGGTGAATTCTTCCTTGTTTCATGACTGCTCAATTGCTGGATGTCGAGTGCGGTGACTTGTACTCGAGGCGCGTGGACCTGTAGCAGTGAGAGTCATACGCTAGGTGTAATCTGATCCGTTCGTTGGATGTTGATCCAATGTTGATATTCATTTTGACGGTTCGCATTCCCATCTTCTTTGCCTATAAATAGGAGTAGTGGTGGGCTTCGATTTCTTCGCGTGAACCGTGTATTAGCTCCGAGAGTCCGATTGCCGAGTTATATCCTTGCATTCTATATACATTGATTGAGGAGTTTTCTAGAGGTAACGATGTCTTCGCTTTCGGCTACCACCTCATTTTCATCTGTGTCTGGGGGTCCGAATAGGGAGAGGCCATTGGCGGATGATGCCCTTATGAGAGATGCCGAGAGTGCCGAAGGTTCCTCTCAGGCTGTCGGTCCTCTAAGTCGGGAGAGTGCAAAACCTGCAGTGTCTCTATCGCTAAGTGGGTATGCAGGGGAGGAAACCCGAGAGGCCGAGTACATATGGGTGCATAATAGTGTTCGTGAGGTTTTTTCTGACTTCACCAAGGTTTCCTTACTTCAGGATTTTGTAGATAGTGTAGATATTGTGTTAGAGGGTGTGCCTAGTGGTGCTTTCGCTCTTCGCAAGTGTCGAGAATTCGAGACAGTCTGTTTGGGTAGAGGGGAGGGGCATAAAGACTTTTTCTATTTTTACTCTTGTCTATTTTCGGACATCCATGTCCGCTTTCCTCTTGATGTCTTTACGATGGAGGTGTTGCGTGTCTTAAACATAGCGCCTACGGAACTGCATCCGAATAGCTGGGCTGCCATCCAGGCTTTTCGGTTGTTGTGTGACGTGTTGAGTCTTAGGGCAACCGCTAGGTCTTTTTTGCACTTTTTTGGTACTAGGCCAGGTGACCGGATAGGTTGGTTGTCCCTTGTCGGTCAAGCGAAGAATAGCTTATTCGCTCCTTACACGACCTCTTATAAGAACTTTAAGACAGGATTCTTTAAAGTTGTCATTGAGCAGGGAGGACAACAATTTTTCTTTAACGGCGAGACACCCAGGTTTCCTTTTTATTGGACGAAGGATCCGGCGCGCTTCAGTGTATGGTTGAGGTCCCTGATGACCGATGACGACCTGGAAGTGTTATCGGTGTTGGACAAACTTCCTCGAAAGATTCCAACCCGGTCCCTCGTCCGTGCCTACTTATCTTCTAATAGATGTGTCGATGTTGACGGTATGTGATTTTACTCGTCTTGTCGTTTGTTTTACTATGACTAATTTGCTTTCATCTTATTCAGGTATAATGGCAAGTCTGGTGCTGCCAGGTGGGAAGAAGGACTACTTTCGAGAGCTTCGCTTGAAGCGACAAAGCACAAATGGCCACGAGGGGGGACGTGCCGGGAGGGTCGGTTACACCGAATGCCGAGGCTGCTATTCCAATCATTGTGGTGCCTACTTCCGAGACCAATCGTCCCACTAATCCAAAGAAAAGGAAGGAGGATCATGGGAGAGATCGCGGCAAGTCTTCTCGGCACCATGGGGAACGCTCTTCGTCGGGAAGATCTCCCAAGAGGGGCCGATTGCCCGGGGGCCGGGTTCAAGTGGGCCTGACTTCCTTGGGCACGAGCTGAATGTGGCCGAGAAGGTGAACATCATGCTGAATCCTTACCAGCAAGATGCGTATCTGTCGGCACGCCCTTCTCAAGTGCATGATGCCTTCATGGAGTTATGCTCTAGGACCTTAGTTATCGGCAAGCGAATGGCATCTGATTTGATGAAGAGGGACAAGAATGCTGCCGAGGTGGAGGGACTCCGAGCTAAGTTGGATGAGTCGGCAGCTAACTGTTGAACCCAGTGGTGTTCAATGTTTTGAAGAATCCAAATCCTTTGAAGGATGATGAAGCCTCTGCTTTGCTTGATGCTGTTGTGCTGGTTTTAGCTTTGTTCTGGGGTAGTTCAATGTTGTAATCAACACTTAGATTAAATCTCAAAGCAATTAGCATCTCAATTTTATCAAAGCAAAATGATTTTCAAACTAAGTTGAAACAACCGATTGTTTTGTCGAAAAAACCGATTGTTTACACTTAGGTGTTTTGAGAAAGTTTGAAAACTGTTTTTGAATGGTGTATTTTGTTAAGTAACAAAACAACCAATTGATTCGAGGAAACAATCGATTGTTTGTTTTAAAACCATAACAGAAAAACTGTTTTCTTTGACTGAGCTTTAAATGCTTTAACTGAATATGCTCCAGTCATTAAATGCTTTGACCAATCAACTTTAAATGCAATTAAGAGTTTGTTAAGATTTGATAACAAACTATATTCTTAGATATATTCTGAAAAACTGTTTTAATGTTTTAAGAATCTTGAAACAAAGTTTTCATCTAAGAGTTTTTAAAAGAGTTATGAGATTGCAAAAGAGTTGAGAGATTGATCAAGGTGCTGAATAGGATTCTGCTTGTATTGATTTCAGATTCCCATCTGTAACAAGTGTAATCTTTGTAAACTGCTGAACAATTTGTTTGTGTGTGTTGCTGAGATTGGCTGTGTGTTCTTGAGGTGTTCAAGATCAGCAATCTTAGTGTTGGCCAAGGAGAGTGTGTTTCTTGAGGTGTTCAAGGTCATTCTCTTGGTTGTGGTGTAAGTGATCAAGGTGTGGTTGCTTAGTGGTTATCCTCAGGGTTTCTAAGAAGACTGGATGTAGCTCTAGTTTTGAGTGAACCAGTATAAACAACTGTGTACAATCTCTCTATCCCTATCTCTTTAAATTCAGTTTGTTTGTTGTTTGTTGGTATAAACAACCGATTGTTTCGAAGAAACAACCGTTTGTTTTTTCTGGTATTACAGTTTTGCTTGTTGTTTTGGCTAACTGAATTGCTGAATCAATTGGTTTATGAAATAAGTTCATTCTAGCTTTGAAAAGTTTGCGAAAACCCCTTTAAACAATTCACCCCCCTCTAGTTTAAAGCCATCTTTTCTAACAATTGATTAAGAGCTTGGTTCTTGAAAGTTATTCAAGTTGATCCTAAAATCTTTCAAAATGGCTGATAGACTACCGTTTGGGGAAGGTGCCTCAATAAACAGACCACCCTTGTTTTGTGGTTTGAATTACCAGTTTTGGAAAGTTAGAATGAAAATATTTATGAAATCTCTTGACAAAGGAATTTGGGATGCAATTGAAAATGGCCCTTTTATCCCAACGTTTGAAAAAGATGGTTCTGTCATTGAGAAGCCATGGTCTCAATGGACTGAAGCAGAAAGTAGAAAGGCCAAATTCGATTGCATTGCCAAAAATATTATAACCTCTGCTTTAAATTTTGATGAGTTTTTCAGGGTCTCACAATGCAAATCATCAAAAGAAATGTGGGATGCTTTGGAAGTCACTCATGAAGGAACAAATGAGGTGAAAAGAGCTAGAAAGCATGCTCTCATCCAAGAGTATGAGATGTTTAGAATGCTGAAAGGTGAAACCATAGCTGAAGTGCAGAAAAGGTTTACACACATCATCAATCACCTTATGAGCCTTGACAAGACGTTTGATAAAGAGGAGCTGAACATCAAGATCTTAAAATGTCTCGATAGAGCATGGCAACCAAAGGTAACTGCTATTTCCGAATCTAAAGATTTAACATCATTAAGTGTTGCCTCTTTGTTTGGAAAGCTTAGGGAACATGAGCTAGAGATGAATAGACTCAATGTTCAAGAAAGTGAAGATAAGCACACAAGGAGCATAGCCTTGAAAGCATCCAAACATAAGGGAAAGCAAGATTCAAGTGATGATAGTGATGAGGAAAATCTAAGTTTGCTATCAAGAAAATTCAGCAAATTCCTCAAGAGAAACCGCAACAAAGACAACAACAAGGATAGGTATGGAAACAAGAAACCCAATGAATTTAATTCAAATAACTATACTTGTTTTGGTTGTGGTGAGCAAGGTCACATAAAGGCTGATTGTCCCAACAAAAGCAAAGAGAAAAAGACAAGCTACAAGGAGAAGAAAGGCAAGACAAAAAGAGCCTACATTGCTTGGGATGAAAATGAAGTATCATCATCAAGCTCTTCATCAAGTGAAGATGAAAAAGCCAACATATGCTTAGTTGCTGAGGATGATGATGATGATTCTTGCAGTTCAAGTGAGGTTAGTTCATGTGCTTTCTTAAATGAACAAAACTATAGTGAATTGCTTGAAGCTTTTCAAGAAACTCATGATGAAGCTAATAGATTGGTTCTTTCAAACAACCGATTGAAAGATCTTAACAATGGGCTTGAAAAGAAAGTTAAATCACTTGAAGAGGAACTGAGAAAAGCAAAAAGTGATTTTGAAAAACTGGAAAAAGATTTCAAAAATGCCTTTTGCAAGTGTGATACTCTCAATTGCACAAATTATGAAAATCTTGAGAAAAAGATTCACTATCTTGTTGAAACTGTGGACAAGCTTTCAAAAGGAAAGTCAAACTTTGAGAATGTCCTAGCATCTCAAAGCTGTGTTTTTGGAAAGGCTGGTTTAGGCTTCAATCCACAGAACAAGCAAGATAGTTTTTCAATTTTTTTTTGAGAAAATCAGAAAAACAACCTATTGTTAAGACGAAACAACCGGTTGTTACATGCTTTTACTGCATGAAGAAAGGCCACTCTGTTAGATTCTGCAAAATTAGAAAATATTATGTTCCTAAAGGTTTTATGAAATGGATTCCTAAGGGATGTGATGTTTCTAACAGCAAAAAGAAAAGCC
The DNA here is from genome assembly GCF_000499845.2 of Phaseolus vulgaris. NCBI lineage: Eukaryota > Viridiplantae > Streptophyta > Magnoliopsida > Fabales > Fabaceae > Phaseolus > Phaseolus vulgaris. Next base: position 23,828,480 of record NC_023755.2, read on the forward strand.
AAATGGACCCAAATTTGTAAGGAGACCAAATCTTGCAACTTGTATTTGATTATGCAGGAAAAATGAAGAGAAAAAGGAAGAATTGAGCCATCTGATCAAGCTGTTGAAGAAAAAGACAGTCATTGAAGCTGAATCAATGATATGCAAAAGGTCAAAACAGTGAAAAGAAGTTTTCTTGATCAACAAGCAATTGGCTCATTGAAGAAACAACACAAGGATAAGACCTTCCTTTTATTTGTTCTCAATTTCTGTTTCAAAGTTCTTTCTTATGATTAATTGTCTTTCAATCAATGTCATGTGCCTTAATCTGTTTCTGTTTATGGTTAAAAATTGAAAAATCAAGTTTTTAACTGTTGCAGAAAAACAACCGATTGTTTCTTCGAAACAACTGATTGTTTTGAGTCAGACAACACTGTGTAGAAATTGATTTAACTGATTTTTAAATTTCTAGCCGTTGCAGATATTTTTCAAAGGGAGAATCTTGGTCAAAGGATCTGTGTTGAAAGCTGACCACGTTCAGAAAGGTTTTACAACAGTCATAAAGGAATATATTCTAAAATCTTGGAAATTCAAGAGCCTTAATGACTAGTCAAAGATCACATGTGAAGACCATGTGATTTTCAGCTTTTTCTGACATTTTCAGTGCAGAACAGAGTCAAGTCCTCTCTCTGAAAATCAGGTACCCATTGAATGAAATTAAATTCAAATTGATTCTCTTTCTACTATAAAATCAGGTGCAGATTTCTATCATCAAGAACAACCAATTGCAACATCTCTTGCAACATCTCTTGCACCATCTCTTGCACCATCTCTTGCAAATTTCTGAGAAGTGAGTGTTCATCACTGCTGTCATGTAATCAACCCCTCCCACCTCTAAAAGAGTCAAAACCAGAGCTGTAAGGTCTGGAGGAAGGCTTGAAAGCTGGTTTTCTGGTGACACCGATCTCATTGAGAAGTATAGATATGAAACAAGTGTCAAGAAGATAAACAACCCCAAGGTTGTGTGCTTTGACTGGCTGAAAAGTCAAAAACTTGACAATGTGAGGAAGCTTCTCAAAGACCAGTCACTCAGAAAGTTTCTGGAGCTCAAAGGGAACATATATCCAGATTTGGTGAGAGTTTTCTACACCAACTTGAAGTTTGAGGGAAACAACTTGGTCTCTCATGTGAAAGGCGTGGAGATGGAGATAACCCATGAGGTTTGGGCTGCTGTAGCTGGGCTTAAGTTCTCTGGATTAAGAATCAACAAAGGAAACCTTGGTGTGGTAGAAGATTTCAACAAAATCCAGTTCTACAAAAGTTGCTTGAAGAACAAACAATCTCAAGTTAGCACTTGCTCGGTTGGAGGCTTGAGGATTGATGAGAGACTGCTTGCTCTCATTGTAACTTGGATCCTAACTCCAAGGGGGAGTAATCACTCAGTGTTGACTGAAGAAGATCTAGTTTACATCTTCTGTATCACCAAGAAAGTGAAGATCAATTGGATTCACATAATCAAGGAACATATGCAAAAAACCATGAGGTTAGGCGATTATCACTATCCCTATGCTGTTTTAATATCTAAGTTTCTACACTATTTTGAAGTTAATCTTGAAGATGAAACTTTTGAGTTGGTCAAGTCAACTCAAGAGTTGAACAATGGATCACTCAGCAAGATGGGCTTCACAAAAATAGGTGGAAAATGGTTAAGTAAGGATGGTGATCATGGTGCCTCATCAAGTGGTGCTGCTCACCTTGAACAAGATGAACCTGCTGACATGGATGTTCAACATGAAGATCCAGCTGAAGATTTTCAAGATGCAGGACCTAGTGCTGATGCTGAACATCAAGGAGAAAGAATGCAAACCATGTCTCCTTTTGAAAGACTCATGGTGAATAGGCTAGATACCTTTGCTGAAAATCAAAGGAGCCTTCATGATCTATGTGGTAGCAACTTTCAGAGGATAGATACAAGGTTTGACAACATGGATGCAAGGTTTATGACTCTGGACGAATAGATTGAAGCTGTCCAGAATCAAATCTTTGATCTTCAGTTTGCTGATGAAGAAGACTGAGAGAAAAACAACCGATTGGCCATCGAAACTATCGATTGTTTTTGGCTGTTCTCTTTTCTGGTTTTAAAATTTCTTTCCTTCTGCTGTTGCTGTTTTATTCTGATGTAATTGGAACAATGTTTTATTTTATCTCTTATATTTGTCTTTTGTCTATTTGTGAAGACAAATAGGGGGAGATATATGTTGTGTTTGTGTTTCCAATTTGTTTTAAGTTTCTGTTTTTCATATTGTTAAAAACAGGTTGAGTGATGTTATTTGGTTCTGATATTGAATGTTTAAGCTTTAATTGTTAATCTGTATACTAACAGAATATCAGAAGTTCAATGTAATACTCAAAGTTCTTTTGCAGGAATTGCTTCAGATTTAATCAAAGAACAACACAAGCATCAGGGATTTGTCTTCATCAAATAGGGGGAGATTGTTGAACCAAGTGGTGTTCAATGTTTTGAAGAATCCAAATCCTTTGAAGGATGATGAAGTCTCTGCTTTGCTTGATGCTGCTGTGCTGGTTTTAGCTTTGTTCTGGGGTAGTTCAATGTTGTAATCAACACTTAGATTAAATCTCAAAGCAATTAGCATCTCAATTTTATCAAAGCAAAATGATTTTCAAACTAAGTTGAAACAACCGATTGTTTTGTCGAAACAACCGATTGTTTACAGTTAGGTGTTTTGAGAAAGTTTGAAAATTGTTTTTGAATGGTGTATTTTGTTAAGTAACAAAACAACCAATTGATTCGAGGAAACAATCGATTGTTTGTTTTAAAACCATAACAGAAAAACTGTTTTCTTTGGCTGAGCTTTAAATGCTTTAACTGAATACGCTCCAGTCATTAAATGCTTTGACCAATCAACTTTAAATGCAATTAAGAGTTTGTTAAGATTTGATAACAAACTATATTCTTAGATATATTCTGAAAAACTGTTTTAATGTTTTAAGAATCTTGAAACAAAGTTTTCATCTAAGAGTTTTTAAAAGAGTTATGAGATTGCAAAAGAGTTGAGAGATTGATCAAGGTGCTGAATAGGATTCTGCTTGTATTGATTTCAGATTCCCATCTGTAACAAGTGTAATATTTGTAAACTGCTGAACAATTCGTTTGTGTGTGTTGCTGAGATTGACTGTGTGTTCTTGAGGTGTTCAAGATCAGCAATCTTAGTGTTGGCCAAGGAGAGTGTGTTTCTTGAGGTGTTCAAGGTCATTCTCTTGGTTGTGGTGTAAGTGATCAAGGTGTGGTTGCTTAGTGGTTATCCTCAGGGTTTCTAAGAAGACTGGATGTAGCTCTAGTTTTGAGTGAACCAGTATAAACAACTGTGTACAATCTCTCTATCCCTATCTCTTTAAATTCAGTTTGTTTGTTGTTTGCTGGTATAAACAACCGAGAAACAACCGATTGTTTTTTCTGGTATTACAATTTTGCTTGCTGTTTTGGCTAACTGAATTGCTGAATCAATTGGTTTATGAAATAAGTTCATTCTAGCTTTGAAAAGTTTGCGAAAACCCCTTTAAACAATTCACCCTCCCTCTAGTTTAAAGCCATCTTTTCTAACACTAACTTGCAAACAAAACTGGCCGAGAATACTACGCTCTTGACTCAGAATGAAGTCCTAGAGGCCGAGGTGAAGAGATGGAAAGAGAAGTTCGAGTTGGCCGAGAGGATGGGGAGAGAGGTTGCCGAGAAGGCTGATGATGAGATAAAAGGTTTGAAAGAAAGTCTTTCAGATATGGCCCTCACCAATCATCGAGCTGAAGAGAGGGTAGAGAAGTTGTTAAAGGAATTGGAGGTGGCCGAGGATAGTGTGATGGAGGAACATGAGGCCAACTTCAAGAAGGCTCTCCAACAAGCGGCTTTCTTCTACAATATTCCCTTGGACGAAGGGAAGTTTGACGTTGACAAGGACTTCCATGAGGGCCAGCTCATGCCAATAGACCAGATTCCGAGTTCTACTCAAGTTGTGGTCTCGGCTCCCCTGAAGGATTCTGAAGTCGAGCACATTGAGTCCGATAGCTAGGTCTATTCTTATGCGTGGGTCATATGTAATTGTTTTGTAAACATTAGTTTTTTCTAAACTCTCTTGGACGAGAGGTTTTTTTAACATACTCTTGGCAGGGATTCACTTGGGTGAATTCTTCCTTGTCCGAGAGGTTTTTCTGAACTCTCTTGGCCAAGAGGTCTTCCTTGGCCGAGAGGTTTTTTTGAACTCTCTTGGCCGAAAGGTCTTCCTTGGCCAAGAGGTTTTTTTAACGTACTCTTGGCAGGGATTCACTTGGGTGAATTCTTCCTTGTTTCATGACTGCTTAGTTGTTGGATGTCGAGTGCGGTGACTTGTACTCGAGGTGCGTGGACCTGTAGCAGTGAGAGTCGTACGCTAGGTGTAATCTGATCCGTTCGTTGGATGTTGATCCAATGATTGATATTCATTTTGACGGTTCGCATTCCCATCTTCTTTGCCTATAAATAGGAGTGGTGGTGGGCGCCAAAATGTTCCTACAAGACCTAAACCCTGCAGAACACTTCCTCTTGTTGCAATCTTCTCGTCTTCCCGGTCTTTCGGTTAGTCTTCTTTCGGCTGGATCTCCTTTGGTCTGGACATGATGGGGGGAGTACCTGCGAAGACACTCCGACGATCAAGTCAGACCGAGAGCTAGGTACCAGAAGAGTAGGGAGTGAATAGTTACCTTGGGTGTTGTGCCTCTTCTGCTATTTATACTGCTCTAGATGGGCTATAGCTGCTATGGTCTGCTTTAGGGTCCAAACGAAGACCCAATTGTGCCTTAACCGTGCTTATCATTTAAGTTGGCTTGTTTGTACCTAATTATGTGTTTAGCTTTGCATCTTGTCGTCTAGTCGACTTTGTCGTCTGGTCGGCCTTTCGGCCACTCGACAGTACAAATAGCTTTACGATTTACCTTTTTTTTTCACCTATTTAATTTTCTGTAAATCATACATATTATTATAGATGGCAAAACGGATGATTTAACCGGTATTTTAAATGAACTTTGATTGTTCTGGTTTTATTTTACCCTAATGAGTCATTATGGTCCGTTTAATAAAAGTAAAAAATAAATTTAAATTATATATATATATATATAAATATATATATATATATATATATATATATATTTTATAATATTAATTAAAATAATTTTAACTTGAAATATAATAATTATATGTAAATTAAGTAATGCATATGTTGAAAAACAAAATCCAAAATATAATTGTTAATTTAGAAAAACTGGTTCGATCGTAAGTTTGTGGATTGGACCCATCTAAGCGCATTTCAGTCATAGACTAAATGAATGGGTAAAAAATGATCAAATTTGATTTAAGTCACTTTTTTTGACTTCATCTAACATGTTTTGCATGTTTTTCGAGTTTATTTTTTATATAAATTTATTTTGACAATTGTACCTGATATCACCATTTTATTTTTATTCCTTGTCCAAGTTATCATGTTTATTATTGTTAATTAGACATATTAATCACTCAATGGATTAACATAATGATTGAACATCACAAATTCAATTATTATGAATAATTCATGCAATAAAAAATTCATTTTCGATCCATATATATATAGAGAGAGAGAGGCGACTATTGTGGTTTTGTTAGATTGGAAAAAATTAATGGATAAGAATCTTTATGGACTAATCAAAGTTAAGTTTTAGGTAAGTGGATGAATTCTTACTAAAAGTATTTTTTTTTGGTTTTTTTTTTGGGTGATTTGTTAAGAAAAGATATTGTTGGTGTAGAGTTTTATAATTTGTTAACTAATGAGTGAATTACTCAAAGTGATAAGAAGATTTTTAAATAATAGGTATGCCACATTCAAGGAAGAGAGGGTTAATATTTACATTTATATAATGTATTAATTAATTGTGTAGATGTGTAAGACATGTTATTTATTAAAAAAAATTTATCAAATAACAATTAATTTAAAAACTAAAAATAATTAGTTTTAGGTATTAATATTTTTAGATTCTAAATTAGTCTCTAAAAATTAATAGAGACTAATTTAGAAAGTAATTAGTAGTTAAAACATTATTAGCTAATGATTAAATACCAATTTAGAAACTACTTTATAATTTTTTTATTAATAATATAAATTACTGATGACTATTTTACAACAAGTGTATCGTATTAGAAGTAATTAAATTTTCACTAAGGATGGATATCAAACTCACAAGGAACTATTGAACTCTCGAGTATAATATTTACTAAATAGAAAACAATATGTAAAAGTTTGTTATGTATAATGAATTTTCAAGAATGTAAATAAAGCAAAGTAAAATATGTGTGTGATTGAATTGGGAAAATTGAGATTGGTGTTCATCCTTCTCACTCGTTTTGTAATTTTACAAAAGATTATAATATTTAGTCTTGATTGATATTGATGCACATATAAAAATCATTCATATTGATTCCTCGTATAGAAAATTATTAAGAAAGTCTCTTAAATATTGATTCCTCGCATATTTATAAAAACTTCTTATCATTACGAACATATGTTATAAAATAATTAACATTTCAAATTTATTCCTAGCATTCAAAATATGTTAAGCATTATCATTTAGGTCAAATTCTTAGAAGTACTTTCTAGTTAAATCTAAGGATCAAAATCATGAATAATTCAAGCTTTGAGAATAAACTGATAATATTAATTATCAATCAAAAATTGAAATATTATAGATAAATATCACCTGAATCAATACATAAGAGTTTGAACAGATTACTCTCAATCCCAAAGGGAAAAATTAGTCACTCATGTTGACCATTACAAGCATGGAAAACAAGAAAAGAAAATTTAGGATGTTTATCCTTGATGGTTGCCTCCTTTACGATTTTCTATCTCCTTTTATTCTCCCAATGATGTTTAGGATTATGCCTCGCGCCTCATATTTAACCTAGTTGGGTTTGGGCTAAGTGACTTTTCTCCTAGGCGAGTTATTACATGTTTAGGCGAGTTTGACAAGAAAAAAACCCAACTTCACTAGAGTGAACTCACCTGAGCGAGCCTTGGGCGAGTTTCTCTGGAATGTTCTAGCTTAGGCGAGTTTTGAGCGAGTTTTCAATGTTCCAACTTTCCCTTTTCATCTTGTTTATTCTTCTTTAGCCCTTTCATCTCCATTTTCCCATAGAATCCTGAAATTAAAACAAATTTGGGAATAAATTGTTCTTATTCATATTATAATCACAAAATATGTAAAAAAGGTTTAAATACATAAATTAGGAGTTAAATCATAGCTATTTTTATCAATAAACATCCATAAGTATTCGTCTTTTAATATGAAATACCACTTAAATATGACACTTATCAATTACTTTAGATACCAATAATTCTTTAGTTTATAAAATAGTCTCTAATTTTGTCAATATATTAACTAATTATTTTGACCTCTAAAATTAGTTTTTATTTAATAATTTCTTGTAGTGATTGATGGATTGGAAAAAAGTGTATGTACATACATATATGTAATGAATATGTATAAAATGGGTATGTTTTGTAATAAAACGAAGTATGTAGTAATCTATGTGAATGTGAACATGCTTATAGCTAATGTTTGATTAATATTTGAATATGAGTTTTATGAAGTATGTTCATGATTGATAATATGTTTGAAGTTGTTTATAAGTGTAGTTGAGGATTTGAGGGCATTGAAGTTTGCACTGAAGTATAATTTCATTGTTAATTCTTAGTCTAATAGATATATGAGTCGCACTCTAAGATTTATGGCAGATGAAATGAGTCTTCCCAATGCTCTCCATCCAAAAAATGTTTGGAAAACTAAAATAGTCTACCATAATAAATTATCACTAAGATGAACTAAATGTTTTGATACCATGTCAAATTTCATCTTAAAATAAAATGACATTAAGCAAAGTTGTCCAATAGATATATAAGTTGGACTCTAAGACTTGAGGCAGGTGATATGGGACTTCCCAACAATATGTATATGTATGATGTGAGATGTATGTGTGTCCATCCAAAAAAATAATATTTGTCCCCAAGTCATGCAACATATGATCCAAACTGTTATGAGGTCATCAAACCTGGTTTCACCACACTTGTTGTAATTGAAAAACTTAATGACTCTTTTACGACAAGTGTATCAAGTCAAAAGTAATAATTTGTCCTTGTGGACGGATATTGAGCCCAGAAGGAACAATTATTAAAAATCCTAATAATAGCATTCACTAAGTATAAGAATATGTACAATAATTTGATTTGATTTGATACTAACAATAGTTTGCATGAAAATTAAATAAAAGCAAGGTAAATGAGTAAAAGTTCAATTAAGAAAATTGGGAATGAGGTTAATCATTCTCACTCGTTTGTAGTTTTAAACATATAACATTCCATCTTGATTGACATTGATGCACATATAAAAATCATTCATATCGATTCCTAGCATACCAAATTATTAAGAGAGTCTCCTAAATATCGATTCCTCATATATTTATAAAAACTCCTTATCATTACAAACAAATGTTATAAAGAAATTAACATTTCAAATCTATTCTTAGCATTCAAATATGAAAAACATTATCATTTAGGTCAGATACTCAGAAGTACTTTCCAGTTAAAACTAAGGATCAAAATCATGAATAGTTTCAATTTTTTAGAATAAAATTATAATATCAATCATCAATCAAGAACTAAATATTATAGTTAAATATCACCTCAATTCATAAGAGTTTGAACAGATACTCCCAATCCCAAAGGGGAGATTAACCATTGATGGTGGCTATTACAAGCATGGACAACAAGAAAAGAAGATCCAGAGCGTTTCTCCTTGACAGTTGCCTTATTTAGGGTTTCCTTCCTTTGGTTTCCCCAATGATGTCTAGGGTTGTGTTTCATGCCTTTTATTTAACTTAATTGGGCTTTGACTAAGTAACGTCTCGCTTAAGCGAGATATTACTTGCTTAAGCAAGTTTTACGAGAAAAAACTCAATTTCACTAGAGCGAACTCGCTTAAGCGAGTCTTGGGCGAGTTCCTCTAAAGGGATCTTGCTTGGACGAGTTTGAGCGAGTTTGGGCGAGTTTTCAATGTTCCAACTTTGTCTTTAACTTTTCCATGTTTCTTTAGCCCTTTTATCTCCATTTTCCCTTAGATTTATGAAATTAACACAAATTTGGAAATAAATCATTCATATCATCTTATAACCCAAAAATACGTAAAAAGGTTCAAATTCCTAAATTAAGGGTTGAATTATTATTATTTTATCAATAAAAGTCTATAAGTGTATGTCTTTTTGTATGAAATATTACTGAATTATGACATTTATTACATGTCATCAAAAAAATGTAATATATTAACCTCAAACTCCTTTGTCCTACTTTTATACCTATTAACATATGTTTTTGGGTTGTCTGTCTTACAATGCCTTATAGGCCATCTACTAAAACTAAAAACATAAATGGAGTTAATGGGTTCCACAGTCTTATTCCTTTTGTAGGTATGAATTCCAGAGTAAGGCTTCCGTTTACTAGGACTTAAATTGTAGATGATTCCTGATGACTATTTTACGGTAAGTGTGTTGATCAAGAGTGATCAAGGCTTTGAAGAATCAAATCCAATGTGTTTGATGCAAGGCTGGAGTTGCTGTTGTGTTTAGGGTAGGATCTGGGTAGTTTAAAAGTGTAATCCACTCTTTGTTGAATCTAAAGCTAATGTGTTTTTAAAACCTTTTTGAAATTAAGTGTTTTTCAAACTAAGTGAAAAACAACCTGTTGTTTTGTCGAAACAACCGATTGTTTTACTCTTAGGTGTTTTTGAAAAGGTTGAAAACTGTTTTGGTTGGTTGACTTGCTGTCAAACCAAAACAATCGATTGTTTCGTGGTTTCAATCGATTGTTTCTTTGAAAATCCTAACAGAATTCTGTTTTGGTAGTTGAATGTGCTTTAAATGATTTCCAATTGAATACGCTCCTCTATTAAATGCTCTGAACAATCTTTGAAAAGTATAAATGGTTTGTTTATGTTTTAAAACAAACAAGAAAAACAATTTTGAGTTTTCAGTTGTGAGAAAGATTGCTTTCAAGTTTTGAACATTCACATCAAGCTTTGGGTTTTCTCAAGAAAGAGTGGAATATGATTGCATCTGTATTGATTTCAGATTGTTCTGTAAACAAGTGTAATTCGTTCTGAATCTTCTGTAAATTCTGGTGTTGTTGCAAGGAGTGTTGTGTGTTCTTGAGGTGGTCAAGATCAACATTCTTGGTGTGTGTTGTGCCAAGGTGATTGTGTTTCTTGAAGGGTTCAAGGTCACTACTTTGGTGGTTTGTATGTAATATGTGTTGATTGCTTAGTGGATTACCCAGTGGCTTCTGGGGACTGGATGTAGCTCTTGGTCTAAGAGTGAACCAATATAAATTGTTTGTGTATCTCTTTCTTCCTTTAAACTCATTTAAATTAAGTTGTTATTGCTTTACTGGTATAAACAACCAATTGTTTCGAAGAAACAACTAATTGTTTTTCTGGTGCTTTGTTGTTTTGTGCTTAAATTCTTGGCAACTGAAATTCTGATATGGATTCACACAAAGGATTTTGTTCAAGCTGAAAAAGTTTTCAAAAACCCCTCTTAAACAATTCACCCCCCTCTCGTTTAAGGCCATATATTCTAACAATTGGCATCAAGAGCTTGGTACTTAAAAAATACTCAAGTGTGATCCTAAAACCTTTTTTCTATGGCTGGAAAACTACCTTTTGAGGAGGGTACTTCAATTAACAAACCACCTCTGTTTTGTGGTTTGAATTATAAGTATTGGGAGGCTAGAATAAAAATCTTTGTTGAATCCATTGATCAAGGAATTTGGGATGCAATTGAAAGTGGCCCTTTCATTCCTAAAATTAAAAAGAGTGGATCTTTTATGAAAAAACCTTGGTCCCAAAGGACTAATGAAGAAAGTGAGAAGGCCAAGTTTGATTGCATTGCCAAGATAACTTTTGCCTTGGATTCTAAAGAATTTTTCAGGATCTCAGAATGTGAATCTACTAAAGAGATGTGGGATACACTTAAAGCAACTCATGAGAGTACCACAAAAATAAAGAAAGCAAAGACAAGAAGTCAAGCAAGAAGAAAAAGGAGGCAAAATGTAAAAGGTCTCAATCTGTGTTTCATGGCCAAAAAGGAAGATGATGCAAGCAGTGTAAGTTCTTCCACTTCTTCAAATGCTGAAAATTATAGTCAATTGCTTCAAGCTTTTCAAGAAACTCATGAAGAAGCTAATCGATTGGCTCTCTTAAACAACCGTTTGAAAGGATTAAACAACTGGCTAGAAAATAGAGTTAAAGCACTTGAAAGAGAGATGGAAAATTTAAAAACTGATTTTGAAAACCTTGAAATTCTTTACAAAAACTCTTCTTGCAAGTGTGACTCTCTTGCTTGCGAAAATTGTGAAAATCTTGAAAAAGAAAGTCCATTATCTTGTAAAAACTATGGATAAGCTTTCAAAGGGTAAATTCAACTTTGAGAATGTCTTAGCATCTCAAAATTGTGTTTATGGAAAAGCTGGATTAGGTTTTAATCCACAGAACAAGCAAGACAAGTTTTCAAAGTCATTTTCAAAACTGCCAGAAAAACAATCGATTGTTTTGTCGAAACAACCGGTTGTTACATGCTTCTACTGCATGAAAAAAGGTCATTCTGTCAGATTTTGTAAAATTAGGAAATATTCTGTTCCTAAAGGCATTATGAGATGGATTCCTAAAGATTCTTGAGTTCCCAGTGATGAATGTAAATCAAAAGGACCCACATTTATAAGGGGACCAAATCTTTGTACTTGAAAATTTCCTTTATAGGGAAAATTGATGGAAAGCATGTAGTTGTGGTATCTGGATAGTGATTGCTCAAAACACATGACATGAGATAAATCTAAGTTTGTGAGCATCATCTTCAAACAAGAAGGCCATGTAACATATGGAGATAACAACAAAGGAAGAATTCTTGGAAGAGGCTCTATAGGAGACAAGAGTATCTTGCTTATTCATGATGTCTTGTATGTAGAGGGACTAAAACACAACTTGCTTAGCATTAGCCAACTGTGTGACAAAGGCTATCAAGTAATCTTCAAGACAAAATCTTGTGAAATCTGTCTTCCCAACTCAAAAGAGGTAATGTTGATTGGTAAGAGAATTAACAATGTCTATCTCTTGGATATTTCTTCTCCTTGTTCTATTGGTTGTCTTCTTTCTAAGCATGTTGAATCTTGGTTATGGCATAAAAGAATTGCTCACATTCACATGAATTACTTAAACAAATTAATCTCAAAAGATCTTGTGATTTGGTTGCCCAAGCTTAAGTTTGAGAAGGACCACTTATGTGAAGCATGTCAAAAGGGGAAACAAGTTAAAAATTTCTTCAAAATTAAAAATGTTGTTTCATCTTTAAAACCCCTTGAGCTGCTCCACATGGATTTATTTGGACCTTCAAGAACCATGAGTCTTGATGACAACTATTATGTTCTTGTTATTGTGGAAGATTTCTCTAGGTACACATGGACACTCTTCTTGGAATCAAAGAGTGATGCTTTCTCTGCCTTCAAAAAGCTTGTTAGAAGGTTACAAAACACAAAAAACAGCAGCATTGGTTCTATAAGGAGTGATCTTGGAGGGGAATTTCAAAATGGGAAATTCAACAAATTCCGTGAGAAGATGGGGATCTTGCACAACTTCTCTGCACCAAGAACTCCTCAACAGAATGGTGTAGTGGAAAGAAAGAACAAATCTCTTGAAGAGTTAGCAAAAACCATGCTAAGTGAATCCTTCCTACCCAAGTACTTTTGGGCTGATGCTGTTAGCACCTCTTGCTATGTGATGAATAGAGTGCTAATAAGGCCAATCTTGAAGAAAACTCCCTATGAACTCTTCAATGGAAGGATGCCAAACATTTGTCACCTAAGAGTGTTTGGATGCAACTGCTTTTGTTCTGAATAACGGGAAAGAAAATCTGGGAAAGTTTGATGAAAAAGCTGATCATGGCATCTTTATTGGCTATTCATTAAATAGTCATGCCTATAGGATCTACAACAAGAGGCTCATGATTGTAGAAGAATCTGTTCATGTGGTGTTTGATGAAGTTGATCACAAAAACATTCAAGCCTCAAAGAACAGCACAAAAGAAGATGAGCAGAACATCAATTTGCAGAAGCTGGACAACTGTGCAGAAAAACAACCGGTTGATTCATCGAAACAACCGATTGAAATTCTGCAACAGAGTGAGTTGCCTAAAGAGTGGAGAATACCAAGAGATATGTCAGTGGAGAACATCATTGGGTAGAGAAAGGAGGGTGTTTCTACACGTAGCTCTATCTCAAACTTCTGTAGGCACACTGCTTTTGTCTCTCAAGTTGAACCAAAGTCTATTGAAGAAGCTCTTTGATGAGCATATATTTATTCACACTTAATATCTTTAATCATAGATTATTGGACTATAATAATAAATAAATTCGTTGTTTTAATTAATATTCTTATAATTGGGTTTATTGGGGCCTTAATTATTATCTTTGGTAATTTTGTGTTTTTAGGGTAAATGATCTGAAGCATCTACCTTTGTGAATGGGCCAAATATGAAAAAGTCCAAGTTGCTTCTTGAACCAAAACAGGAAACAAATTATGAGGAAAAGAAAGAGAAAATAAAATCTACAATATCTCAGAAACAGAATTGGAAGCAATCTTCTGCAAAATAAAAAGAATTATGGAAAGTGGAAACTGTTTACAAAATCTAAACTGCAATATTTTCCCAAGATCCTTGGAGCAGAAAAGTCTATAAAAGGACACAAGCATCAAGGAGAAGAAGAAAGCTTCATAGGGGTTTCTTAGTTTATTTTCTTCTTAGTAATTCTTTTGTTTTGCCTCCGCATGGAAGGCTAAACCTTTTTGGTTGATTCTTTTGTAATTCCCCATTGAGTTATGAGTTTTTGTTAAATAAAAGTTTCGATTTTTAATTCTTAATAGCAGTTGTTTTAATAGTCTAATCTCCTAGAAAATTGGTTTTTATGAGAGGTTGTACTTGAACACATGATTGAGAGTCTTCCTTATCTTAAACTTTGGTTTCTTAGTTAGTTCGCATTGTTCTAATTAATTTCTTGGGCGCATGATTCAAGAGAGAGGAGGTAAGCATTCCCATGGAGTATACGCATGGAACAAAGTGGGTATTGATTAAACCAGTAGACGCATGTTTTACTGGTAAGTTTCAATTGAATCAGATCGGCGCATGTTCAATCTGGTTTAACTCTGTTGGAGGATTGAGAAAAGATTAATCTTTAAAGAACCTGTGAAGAATTCAATGGTGGAAGAACTTGGGGATCAACCACTTTTTATTTGTTATTTCAATCATCTTGGGGTCATCTGACCACAATTATACTATCATCTCTCTAGTGTTAGACAAGTCTACGCTAGAATCATATTAATTTGACAGCAAAACGACAGCTATCAAATTTGACAGCAAAACGGCAGCTATCAAATTTGACGCCGTTGTCGGGGATTCCAATTTGATTTTGGTTATCGGGTTTTTCTTTTTTATCTGCATAAATGTTTTTTTTCCTAATTTTATTTTCTGCATATTTAACTTGTGTTTTCTTCCTATTAGTTTTTATTTATTTAATATAGCAATAAAAAAAACGAAAAATAAAATAAAAAAAATCTAATATTTAGGATATCTCTTATCTTTATTTTTATTCTTTATATCTTTTATCTTTATTTTGTTTTGTTTTGATTTGTTTTTATTTTATTTTATCTCATATATCTTTTATCTTTATTTTTTGTTTTGATTTGTTTTTATTTTATTCCTTTATATCTTTTATCTTTATCTTATTTTGCCTTTATTTTATATCTTTTCTTTTTTTAGTTATTTCTTTTATTTTGTTTTGTCATCTTTATTTATTTCTATTTGTATTTTTGTTTACTGTTTTTATTTTCTATATTTTAGTTATTTATTTTATTTTGTTTTGTCAGCTTTATTTATTTATTTATTTAAAAGTGTAATCCACTCTTTGTTGAATCTAAAGCTAATGTGTTTTTAAAACCTTTTTGAAATTAAGTGTTTTTCAAACTAAGTGAAAAACAACCTATTGTTTTGTCGAAACAACCGATTGTTTTACTCTTAGGTGTTTTTGAAAAGGTTGAAAACTGTTTTGGTTGGTTGACTTGCTGTCAAACCAAAACAATCGATTGTTTCGTGGTTTCAATCGATTGTTTCTTTGAAAATCCTAACAAAATTTTGTTTTGGTAGTAGAATGTGCTTTAAATGATTTTCAACTGAATACGCTCCCTTATTAAATGCTTTGGCCAATCTTTGAAAAGTATAAATGGTTTGTTTATGTTTTAAAACAAACAAGAAAAACAGTTTTGAGTTTTCAGTTGTGAGAAAGATTGCTTTCAAGTTTTGAACATTCACATCAAGCTTTGGGTTTTCTCAAGAAAGAGTGGAATATGATTGCATCTGTATTGATTTCAGATTGTTCTGTAAACAAGTGTAATTCGTTCTGAATCTTCTGTAAATTCTGGTGTTGTTGCAAGGAGTGTTGTGTGTCCTTGAGGTGTTCAAGATCAACATTCTTGGTGTGTGTTGTGCCAAAGTTAGTGTGTTTCTTGAAGGGTTCAAGGTCACTACTTTGGTGGTTTGTGTGTAATCTGTGTTGATTGCTTAGTGGATTACCTAGCGGCTTCTGGGGACCAGATGTAGCTCTTGGTTTAAGAGTGAACCAATATAAACTGTTTGTGTATCTCTTTCTTCCTTTAAACTCATTTAAACTCAAGCTAAAAAAGTTTTCAAAACCCCCTCTTAAACAATTCACCCCCCTTCTCGTTTAAGACCATATATTCTAACAAAGTGTACCTTGTCAGAAGTAATTAATTGTATCTAAGGACGAATATCAAGCCCATAAAAAATAGTTGAATTTTGAAGTATAAGATTCACTAAATAGAAAACAATAAGTAAAAGTTTGTTGTGTATGAGATTGCAAGAATGTAAATAAAGCAAAGTAAATAGTTGTTGATTCAATTGGGAAAATTGGGATTGGGATTCATCCTTCTCACTCTTTTGTATTTTGAAAAGCATGATAATATTCTATCTTTGATTGATATTGATACTCATATAAAATTCATTTATATCGATTCCACGCATATAAAATTATTAAGATTGTCTCCTAAATATCGATTCCTCACATATTTATAAAAACCCCTTATTGTTACAAACAGATGTTGATAGCAATTAATATTTCAAATCTATTCATAGCATTCAAATATGTTAAGCATTATCATTTAGGTAAGATGCTTATAAGTACTTTTCAGTTAAATCTAAGGATCAGAATAAAACAAACGTTAAGAATAAAATAACAATACCAATAATCAATCAAGAACAAAAAACTATGTTTACATATCACCTCAATACATAAGATTTTGAACAAATTAATCTCAATATTAAATGGTAGAGTTAGACACTTATATTGGCCATTATAAGCATGAAAAGTAAGAAAAGAAAATCCAGGATGTTTCTCCTTGATAGCTGTCTCCTCTAGGATTTTCTATCTCCTTTTATTCTCCCAATGACGTATAGGACTCTGCCTCATGTCTCATATTTAACCTAGTTCGACTTGGGCTAAATGACTTCTCACCTAATCGTGATTGGGCTTGCTTGGACATGTTGGACGAGAAAAAGCCTAACTTCTCTAGAGCGATCTCGCCTGGGCGTGATTGTGCTCGCTTGGGCGAGTTCCTCTAGAATGATCTGGCTTAGGTGAGTTTTTGGACAAGTTTTGAGTGTTTCAACTTTTCCTTTTTATCTTGTTTATTCTCCTTTAGCCCTTTCATCTCCATTTTCCCCTAAAATCTTAAAATTAACACAAATTTGGGAATTCATATTATAATCACAACATATGTAAAAAGGTTTAAATTCATAAATTAGGGATTAAATTATAGTTATTTTATCAATAAATACCCACAAGTGTCTGTCATATGAAATATTACTGAAATATGACCTTTATAAATTCAAACCAACCCTTCATCCCCTTAATCCATTTATTGTAAAAACCTAATCGCTCCATCATGAAGAAAACTAATTGCAAAATCCTTACATTTAAAAAAACTAGGTGACTTATTGTTTCCTCCATCTCACCACACTTCATACATAGTTCGTTACCTACCAGGAGAGCCCTATGTCTCAAATTTTCCTTTGTTAATCGAAATGTTGCACCTATGATAGAACCTTCATTTTCCAGTATAAAATGTATAAATCAGTATCATCTCCTCTATAACTATTCTGCAGTGTTTTATATACTGATTTGACTGTGTACACCTCCACCTTTTCGTCTCTCCACATCCACTCATCTTCCCTTTCTAAAGATAATTCCTTTTGTGTTATCTCTAGTGAAAACTGAGACTTAAGGTTTTTCCCACTCGAACCATGCTTTTCTCCACTCCAGCCACCACTCCCACCTATTTCCATTTCACATACCTACTTCATCTAATGTTGTCATTCTCAGTGTAGCATTTGTGTACATCCTAGGGAATAACTTCATGAGGGGTGATTCTCTAGTCCACCTATCTTCCAAAGAACATTTTCATCAAACCAATTACCTTTTACATCCTTCCCATATACTTCTTGCATGTCTCTCCACCACCATGACTTATACTTAGAATTATCACTTAACATTCATATTTCTCCAGTGTATCATACTTGGATTCTAGTATCTTCTTTCGTACTCCCTGCTTAGTTTACCTAATATCCATTTCCACTTAGCCAATAAAACATTACTAAACGACTTAATATCCTAGATCCCTAATCCCTCTTCTTTCTTTAAGCTTGCACAATTTTTCTCATTTTATCGAGCCTATCTTCCTACCCTCTGCTTCCCAGCTCAACAAAAAATTTCTTTGCAACTTTCTAATCTCATGGCACACCCGCATTTTGCCTTAAAAAAGGATAGGAAATACAAAGGTGTAACTGTAATAACCAATTTTATTAAACATATTTTGGACACAAAAGATAAGTATCTTACCTTCACCTGACCAATTTTTTATTAATCTTGTTCACCACATTCTTCCAAAATTTTGGTTTTTGTGAATTTCCTCCCACATGCAAACCCAAGTAACAAATGGAACTCTCATGATACTACAGTTTAAGATTTTTGTGTATTTATGCAAAGCTTGATCCTCTATGCTTACACCCGTAATTTTGATTTTGTGGAAGTTTACTTTAAGTCAATACACAATTTGGAAGAACCTAAGAATACTTTTTATAATTACTATACTATGATTATTTTCATTACATATGAATAATGTGTTGATCCTGCCTGTTGACCAAAACGCTGGAGCCTTGCCTCGTCAAACTTGGATCGACTTCTGCGTCGTGTTAGCCTCCGTCCTTCACTGCGATCCACCTCAAGAACCTGCAAAAGACAGAACGGCGCCGCTGCGGCCGATCACGCTCCGACGCCCAAGTCAGCGACTGAACCACCAATTACTAAGAGAAAAACTCAAGAACTCTAAGGAACCGTGCAAAAGTTCTCTCTCAGCGTACTCAAGACTCGCAATTGTAAAGAAGCAATCTAAACGCGTGCGTACCTCAAAGTTCGTTGGAAACTCTTATATACTTGGGCACTTTCTCTCTCCTGGCAGTTACACATCTGGACACGTGGCTCGCATCCAGCTGTACACGTGCCATCATCTGGAGCATCCTTGACTTGGGCGCCACTTCTTACTCTTCAGGGTTTTGGCTAAGTCACTTATGCATGACACAACTCAGTGCATAGTTGCCTTGGAGCGTGATCTCTTCTGGGTGGCGAGTTCGGGTGTCTTCGTACACACCTTCCCTGTGGTCTCGCCGGCCGCCCTCATGATCTACCCTTCTTGCTTCACCGTGTATGCTCACGTGAGCTATCTCCCGAGCTCATCCTCTGGCCCGCTGGGAAGACTATATGACTTCATCTTCGGCGATGTCCTTGTTTCGGCGATCTCTAATCACTTGGTCGCCTGGATTCACATATGGCGACTTCATCTTCAACCTGGTGGCCGCCGGTTTAGGTATACTGGAGATCGGAGCACGCCAACTTAATAACTGGCGACTACACGAGCCCCCCGACTTCCTTTCCTTCTGCCAACCAGGTGTCCCATCCAACACGCCTATATAGTAGCTCGACGCCACGTCATCACTTCCGACTACCAGGGCGGTACACAAGCCCCCCAGTCTTAAGCGAAGACTTGTCCAGCGAAAAGACTAAAGAAGTCACGTCACTCCCGATCTACGTGGCGCTGGCGTAGAATTCCAAGCGTTCGTACTTTCTGCTTCCCTGACGCTTCACCAAACATTCTCCTAATCGCTCGACACGTGGCTTCATCGACGGTCATCTTTAGCTGTCGTTCACGCTTCCAAAAGTTATTTGAAAAACTCTTAAACCCATATCATTTCTACTGTTCCATCATCTCTTTGCCTTCTCAAACGCTCTGAGTTTCTTCTGCAAAAACCCACGAAGCTCTTCAACCTTCTGATTCCTCAACTTCCTTCAGCGTTCGTCTGATCATCAAAAGGTACCCCCTTTACTTCTTCTGTTGATATTTGCTGCATTTTAACCGATTCGCATCATCCATTAACTGCCTGGTGCATACGCTGTGGGTTGTTTCTTCTGCTTCTCCCTTCTCGTAACTTAGGGCTTCGTCTCCATTACAACGAACTTTCGTTCGTTCGTTTTTCATCATTCTTTCACAATCGAGTCAGCCTCTGCAACCTTCGCTCACCTTTCCCTTTCTTTTTCCTTTGTAGTTTCCGCGATGGCTCGTTCAAAGATCACCCTGAATCCTCCTCCCTCGTCACGAAACCCTCCGTCTCAAGCTCACAACCCACCGCGAGCACCTGGTGCTTCCTCCTCCCAGGCTGAGAGGCCTGCAACCTCTCATCCCAACCTTGCTCAGGCAACTCCACCCATCGCCGGAGATGCCCCCATTCCTTCCCCATACTACAAGGAGCTATACCCATGGGCCACCTCGACTTTGCTGAAGGAGACCTCTTCAGTAAACTCCCCCCCGGCAGTGCTTCGATTGAAGAAAGGGGACGAACCCAACCTTTCATTCCACAAGGAGCATGATGACAAGCTGACGGTGCTACCTTGCCCCCCCCGACATGCCAGTTTGTGCAGACGACAAAAGGAACAACGGCGAGTTGTTCTGCTTTGTATACACCACCTTATTTAAGAAGGTGAAACTTAGGTTTCCCTTCACTCGTTTTGAAAGGGAGCTACTAACCGAGCTCGACATCACCGCCGCCCAGCTCCATCCCAACAGCTGGGCATTCGTGCGGGCGTTTCAAATCATGTGCGCACATCTGGGACTGCCAGCGTCAATGGACGTTTTCCTTTTCCTTTTTGAAGCTAAGCATCCAGGAGATCGCCTATGGGTGAGTCTGAATGGGATTGCTGGGAGGTCGATCCTCTCTATCTTCAACAATCTTACAAGGATTGGAAAGGAAAATTTGTCCAAGTGCGCCAAAACGACCAGGACGCTTCACTGCTCGACGGCTTTCCCTTTTACTGGGTAAACAAGGGAAATAAAGAATCTAAGGGAAGCTTCAGGAGGCCAAGGAGCCCTGACAACATGGGCGCCTTGGACAAAGACCTGTGCCTCTTCTGGAAGAGCGTGGCAGACGCCAACATTACTTTCCTCACCTCTGCGATCATCTCCTTCGAATTCTTCGAAGGCCAACTCGAGGCCCGCATAGGTTAGAACTTACCTTAATGTCTAAGTTATTGCATCGTGCTGTACCTCTGTTATCTGTTGCTGGATGTCTTATCTGTTGCGTAATAGACTTGGCCTTCATTTTCTGCATCACTTGTTTGCTTCGCTTGCATACTTACTCATGTGTTTATCTTTGTCTCTGAGCTGACCTGCACACCTTCGTATTATGCAGATCTCATGTTGGGCAAAGGAAAATTAGCTGAATTGAGGGCGCTCGCCCGAGCCCATGGGTTGGCATCGGGCTCCCAGACTGTGCCCAACTCGGTGGTGGAGATCGCCGCTGCTCAGGGCAGATCGCCCCCCAAAGGCCCAGCTCCTTCCGAGGCCCTGCCCGCCCAACAACGCAAAAAACTTGTTCTCAGGAAGCCAAAGAGGAAAACCCCTCAGGTGGTCCATGAGGACGAAGAAGAAGACGATGAGGCTACTGAAGATGGCCTCATCACCAAAAGAAGAAGGGTGGCGCCTTCTTCACCACCTGCTCCACCTCCTCCTCCAACATCAACACCGCCTTCTCCGCCAGCTTCAACTCCAACACCGCCTCCTCCCCCAGCTCCCACATCGCCAGTCCAAGCAGTTCCCTTGGCAGTTGCATCCCCTGTGGTTGAGGCGACTGAGCCCAACTTTATGGAGAACCCCCCGAGCGCCTCCACGCCATACGTATCCGCTGGAGGGGGTCCTCCTTCAACCGCTTCCAACGCTGAAGCCACGCAAGGTGGGGATGAAGGTGCTCACAACTCGCCTATCATCATCACCGAGTCCCCCACGTCACCACCGCGCCAAGAAGCTCCAACTCCCCAACCAATTCGAGAAGGTGGTGGCGAGAACCAGCACCAGGCTCCTCCAGCGCCTCCACCACCAGCGCTTGCCAAGCTTCCCCTTTCAGTTAAAGGGATGTGGGAACCCTTCTCAGCAAAACTCAAGATGATGGCAGAGGACCTCCCCTCCATCATATCAAAAGCTGTGGAGAGTTCCAGCAAGAAACTCCAGGATGACATCTCCGTGCTCCAAGAGGAGAATCGCATAATAAGGATTGAGGCGGAGAAGTTGTCCTGCAACCTTATGCTGGCGGAGATCGACCACTCGCGAGTGGAGGATGCTATGAGCACCGAATTGAGGGTGGCGCGCAAGGAAGCCACCGATCTACGCCACAGGGTGCACCTCTTAGCTCAAGAGAAGATCGAGCTGGAGAGCAAACTGGTCCCCTACCGTCTCAAGGTGGCTGACCTGGAAGCATCGATCAAAGTCGATGCAGCCAAGGTAGAAAACCTTGAGAAGAGGTCAGTAGATCGGGAGGTCTTCTTGGGGAAAGTTGAAAAGGAGAGAGACGACACCATGGCCAAACTCGCCGAGGCCAAAGAGGAAAATGAGAAGATCGCCACAAAGCTGGCCCAGGCGCAGGCGGAATCCGAGAAGGTTGCTGAAGACCTCCTTCAAGCTCGGGCAACAAATGAAGAATTCAAGAAACGAGCTGAAGAGTTGGAGCAGCAGACCGAGGGGCTCAAGAAGCAAACTGAAGAACTCGAGCTGAGCTCTGCCCAAATCCTCGCTGCTGGGTTTGATGCTGCCTTGGAACAATTCGCCTGCCAATACCCTGACTTGGATCTCTCCATGGTGTCGCTGAACAATGAAGTGGTGGACGGGAAGATCGTTCCTTCTGAAGACTAGCTGCTTGCTGCTTCCCTCCATCGCTTACTCATCTGTCTCTCTCTTATACAATTTACTTGTAATAAATTTTTCCCCCTTTGGTACATGTAATTTGAACCGATGCCACTGTGTTATGACATTTTCTATCTCTTTATATAATCTCTCTTGTTAACTTTATCTTCCTTGTATAAATCTCTTAGACGAAATTGACTTAGCAACTCCGCGAGCGCAATTGTATGCTAACTGCTTCGAATCATCAACTTTCGAACAATAACATTCTAACAACTTGTAACCTTAAGGTAACGAACCTCAGCGCGAAACCGCTTTCCACATAACGAGCTTCAACCCAACTAATAGCTTAAGACATGGCTTACCCGATCTGCCTTATCAAAACGGGCCTTGGTTTCTTGCCATCGCTTGAACTTCTCCTGGTTGCCAAAGAGCCTTGGCGATACCAGCTTCCTCTTACCTTCACAACTTGGCCATTGTTCTCTTATCTGGGGTAAAGGTGCCTTTCGGATCCTTCTCTACCTTCCCTGACCTTCAGAACAGTAAGCCGGATAGCTAAGTGTTCTCTTCGAACCTACCTTAGCTATCCTTTTAAACTTCTTCCACCCTCTACACCGTACCTGAACTCGCTCGAGACGAGAAGGATTTTATCTTGCCTGAACTCGCTCATCGGCGAGAAGGTCTTTAACTCGCCTGAACTCGCTCATCGGCGAGAAGGTCTTTAACTCGCGCCTCTACATTGCCCCAGGGGCTACATCTTCTCTCCCCCAGAAACACTGAGGACTTTTCACTGGTGCCTCTACATTGCTCCAGAGGTTACATCTTCTCTCCCCTGGAGGCATTGAGGACTTTTTGCTGATGCCTCTACATTGCCCCAGAGGCTACATCTTCTCCCCTCTGGAAGCACTGAGGACTTTTTATTCTAACTCGCCTACACTCGCTCGACGGCGAGGAGGTCTTTATCTCTTTCTCGCCTCAGGACGCGCGAGGGCGTTGAGGTCTTTAACTGGTGCCTCCGATCGCCTAAAGACGATGAGGACTTAGAAACTTTTTTAGAAAGCATGGAACATAACTTCAAAACTCGCCTTAAATCACATATAAGCGACAAGGTCTTTCTTCAAAACTTTCGCAATAACGACAAGCATGCAATCTAAAACAACTTTAAACTTTGAAAACTCTTCTTTATTGGGTGGCCTCATTAAAAACCCTCCTTAGGGAAAAAAGAGTGCCCCCTTCAAACTGTTTTAACAGAAAGCTTGCAAACTCTACGTGTTTGTTTTTACTTACAAAGCTTTTAACTGTAATATAACTTGAGGTGCGTGGCGTTCCAAGTGCGAGGAATCGCCCCTCCTTCCAACGTTTCTAAGCGGTAGGCGCCGTTCCCGAGCGCCTCGGTTATCCTGAACGGTCCCGTCCACTTAGGCGACAGCTTGTTCTCCATCTCGTACTGGTGGGCCTTCCTCATCACCAGGTCGCCTTCTCTGAACTGCCTTGGCATCACCTTCGAGTTATACCTTCGTTCGATCCTTCTTTTCACCGCCTCAGCCTTCACTCTCGCCTCCTCCCTGACCTCATCCAGCAAATCTAGATTCAGCCTTCTTTCCTCATTCGAGTCTTCTGCTACAAAGTTCTGGAATCTCGGCGAGCTCTCTTGAATTTCCACTGGAATCATCGCGTCGCATCCATAGACCAGGCTAAATGGGGTCTCATGGGTTCCTGACTGCTCAGTGGTGTGGTACGCCCAAACAATACGGGGTACCTCTTCAGCCCAACTTCCTTTGGCTTTCTCTAGCCTTCTCTTCAAACCTCTCAGCAATACCCGATTGGCTGACTCTACTTGGCCATTCGTTTGAGGGTGCTCGACGGACGCAAATACTTGTTGAATTCCTACCCCTTCGCACAGCTTCTTCAACAGGTGACTTGCAAACTGAGTTCCGTTATCTGACACCAGGCGCTTGGGCACACCAAACCGGCACACGATGTTCTTCCACACAAAACTCTCGATCTTGTGCGCGGTGATCTGGGCCACTGGCTCTGCTTCGATCCACTTGGTGAAATACTCAATCGCCACCACCAAGTACTTCATCTGCCTGATCGCCAATGGAAAGGGTCCCAGAATGTCGATTCCCCATGTATGAAACGGCCAAGGGCTGTAAATCGACTTCAACTCCTCGGGAGGCGCCTTGTGCCAATCGGTGTGCTTCTGACATTGCTTGCAACACTGCACATACTTCTTGCAATCTTCTCTCATCGTTGGCCAGTAGTAACCTGCACGGAGGGTTCTTGCGGCCAGAGCTCGACCCCCGACGTGGCTTCCGCAAATCCCTTCATGGAGCTCGACCATGATTCTTGTACATTTCTCTCCGTGCACACATTCCAGGAGTGGGTGTGTGAACCCAAACCTATACAGCTCGCCATCAATCATTGTGAACTTGCTAGAATTCTTCTTTATCTTCCTAGCCTCCGTCGGATCCAGCGGGAGAAGGCCATCTGCCAGGCATCGTTTGTACTGTGTCACCCAGGTGTCGGGCTCATGGGTCGTGCAGACCTGCGTCATGTTCACCTTCTCTCCCCGACATGCTCTTATTCTGGGCGACCTCAAGGTCTCCTGAGTCAAAGACCTGTGACTCCTCGCCGCTTTCTCCGTCGATTTGCTTATTTGAAGAACCAGGTGATCTGCCACAAATGCTCTAGGCGTCTTTAGGGTTTCTTGAATCACCGTCCTCTGCCTACCCCCCTTACCGGAACTGGCGAGCTTAGCTAGCAAGTCAGCTCGGGCATTCTGCTCTCTGGGCACATGCACCACTTCGAAGGAGACAAAGGAACTCTTCAATTCCTGTACATACTCCAGGTAAGCCGCCATTTGTGGATCTTTAGCCTGGAACTCGCCTGTTACTTGTCCTGTGACCAACAGCGAGTCACTCTTAGCCATCAACACCCTAGCTCCCATCTCCTTGGCCAGCAAGATTCCAGAGATCAGCGCCTCATACTCTGCTTGGTTGTTGCTGGCTTTGAAGGCAAACCTCAGGGACTGTTCAATCAGCACGCCGTTGGGCCCTTCCAAGATGACTCCAGCACCGCTACCCTGCTGGTTCGACGATCCGTCCACTGAAAGCACCTAACGAAAGTCATCCCCCTCAACTCGCGTCGCTTCAGACGAGAGCTCGACCACGAAATCTGCGAAGATCTGCCCCTTAATTGGACCTCAGGGCTCATATTTGATGTCGAACTCCGACAGCTCCACCGCCCACTTCACCATCCTCCCGGCGACGTCGGGCTTCTTCAGGACCTTCTGGATGGGCAGGTCGGTCATCACCAGTATTGTGAAGCTGTGGAAGTAGTGGCGTAGCCTTCTCACCGAAAAAACCACTGCCAGTGCAGCTTTCTCCAAGGCCTGATATCTCACTTCGGGGCCCCGCAGCACCTTGCTGACAAAGTAGATTGGCTTCTGGGCCTGACCTTGGTCTTGGGCGAGCACCGCACTCACTGCCCTCTCAGTCACAGCAAAATACAACCTGAGAGGGGTCCCCACCAACGGTTTGCACAAAACCGGCGGGCTCGCCAGGTACTCTTTAAGCTTGACGAAGGCTTCTTCACACTCCTTCGTCCAGGCAAATTTGTTGTTCCGCCTTAAACACTGAAAATACGGATGGCCCTTCTCTCCGCTGGCTGACACGAAGCGAGACAGGGCGGCCATCCGACCTGTAAGCTGCTGCACTTCCTTCACGGTAGCCGGGCTCCTCATCGCCAAGATAGCAGCACACTTATCAGGATTGGCTTCTATTCCTCTTTCAGTCAAGAGGAAACCCAAGAACTTTCCCGCCTCAACGCCAAAGATGCACTTCTCGGGATTCAGCTTTAACCTGAACTTGGCGATCGTAGTAATTCCTCCAAGTCCGCAACGTGCTTGCTCTTCTCTAGCGAGGTCACGACCATGTCATCTACGTAGGCTTGCACGTTCCTTCCCAACATTGGTGCAAGTACCCGATCCATCAACCTCTGGTACGTGGCCCCCGCGTTCTTCAGCCCAAATAGCATCACCTTGTAGCAGTAGCACGATCTCTCGGTCATGAAGGCAGTCTTCTCTTCATCCATGGGATGCATCTTTATCTGGTTGTACCCCGAGAAGGCGTCCAGAAAACTCAGCAACTTACACCCTACGGCACTGTCAACCAGGGCGTCTATGCTCGGCAAAGGATACGAATCCTTTGGGCAGGCCTTGTTCAGATCGGTGAAATCGACGCACATGCGCCATTTCCCATTGCTCTTCTTCACCAGCACGACATTAGCTAGCCACTCAGGGTACTGGACTTCCCTGATATGGCCTGCAGCGAGGAGCTTCTATGTTTCATCCCTGATCGCCTGCCTTCTCTCCTCGTTGAATTTCCTTCTTCTCTGTCGTATCGATCTGACCTGGTTGTCCATCACCAAATGATGGCACAAGAAGTCGGGATCGATCCCGGGCATGTCCGAAGCGGACCATGCGAACGCATCCAGATGCCGCTCTATCACCTTGGCGATCTGGTCCTGGAGCTCAGCCTCTAGAGATCTTCCCAGCTTGAAGATCTTTCCCCCGATCTCCCTTTCGAGCCACTGCTCGACGGGTTTTGGTCTGGTTTCTCTGGCGATCACCGCCCTGGCGATTCCCAGCTCCCTCGCTTCCTCAGGGCGATTCATCGCCTCTTCTTCCTCTAGACCGGCGTTCCCTTCCCCCAACTCAGCATCCACCATCACCACGTCGCTTCCGGCGGTCTCCTCTATTGCCGTCGGCCTGGGCTTCGTACCGGGAGGCGGGGTGGTTGTCACGTAACTCACGGACCTTTTGTTCTTCAGGCTATTCTCATAGCACTTCTTTGCTTCTTTCTAGTCGGATTTGATGGTGATCACCATCCCCTCCATAGATGGCAGCTTTACCTTCATGTGCCGGGTCGAGGGTATAGCGCCTATTCTGTTTAGTGTGGGTCTTCCCAACAGAATGTTGTATGCTGAAGGAGCGTTCACGACAAGGTACTTGATTTTCTTTGTTCTCAAGCCCACCTCATCCGTAAACGTAGTCCTCAACTCAATGTACCCCCTGACCTCCACCTGGTCGCCAGCGAAACCATACAAACACCCTCCATAGGGCCTCAGCTGGTCAAGGGGTAGCTGCAACTGCGTGAAAGTCGGCCAGAACATCACGTCTGCCGAGCTTCCTTGGTCCACCAGAACCCTGTGGACCTTCCTTCCCGCCGTAATCAGCGATATGACTATGGGGTCGTTGTCATGAGGCACAACGTCCCGAAGATCTTGCTTTGTGAACGTAATGTCCACATCCGGCGAGTGGTCCTCAAACATATCCACCGTCATCATAGACCTCGCATACTTCTTCCTTTGTGACGCGGTGCATCCACCACCCGAGAAACCCTCTGCAATGGTGTGGATCTCTCCGTGGGTGGGCATCTCGTGCTGCTGAGCCTCACCAATTGCTGGTTGGGAGCTTGACGCGCCCCCCGTCCTTCTATCCAGCAAGTAGTCGTTTAGGAACCCGCTCTTGACCAGATCGTCGAGCTGGTATCCTAAAGCCAAGCATGAGTCCACGGTGTGGCCAAAGCCCTGGTGGAACTCGCACCAGGAGTCTGGCTTTGGTCCCAGCACCTTGTCGCCACCTTCTCGGGCGCCTTCAGCCTAGCTGATATATTGGGGATGGCGATCAGGTCCGCCAATCCCATGACAAACTTGTGCTTTGGCGGGCGATTGTACTCTCGGCGTGCTGGTTGAGGGCGCCCTGGGCCCCTGCCCTTGTTCTTCTTTGGATCATAAGGATGGCGAGTCCTCTGATCCCTCTTGGTCGCCGCTGTCTCCAACACCCTCTGTGGCTGGATCCTGGTCTGGGCATGTGGCCTAGCAGGAGCCACGCTTCCCCTCTTCTCGGCGACCTCACTTTCATCGGCGATGTGGGCCACCGCAAGTCGCCTGACCTCAGCAAATGTGGCGGGGTGAGCCCTGATCAATGCCTCGCAGAAGGGTCCCGGCAGCACGCCCTTCTTGAATGCATAGACCAGCATCTCTTCGTCCTTGGCCGGCGAGCGGACCGTCTGCGCCCCAAAACGATTCAAGTAGTCCCTGAGGGACTCTCCCTGATACTGCCTTATGTCGAACAGATCATAAGACACCCTGGGCGGCGCCTTGTTCACTATGTACTGCTCGACGAAGATCTTCGAAAACTGTTGGAAGTTGGTTATGTGACCTGTAGGCAGGCTCACAAACCATTCCAGCACCGTTCCCTGGAGTGTGCTCACAAACATCTTGCAGTACACAGCGTCTGATCCTCCTGACAGCATAATCTGCGTGTGGAACGTGGTGAGATGTGCCTCAGGATCCTCCACGCCGGTAAAAACAGCCTTCACAGGTACCACACTCGCAGGGATAGGCGTGTCCGTAATCGCCTGAGCGAAGGGCATGGGAAAAAGGCGAGGTGGCGTTGACGGCGCGACCTCTTCAGCGACTGGGCGCCCTCGCTGCTCCTGAAGAGCTTGGCGCAATTCTTCAGTAACTTTGCTGAGCTCTTCATTCCTGGCCTGAGAGGCGACCAGGTCCTCGTGCATTTTTGCCTGCTCTATGCGCGAGGCTTCCACATTCGCCTGCAGCGAACGCATGATTTCCACCATCTGCGCCATAGTCATGGCGCCTTCAGCAGCAACGGGCGCAACTGGACTTGAACGGTTGCTTCTCATCTTTCTCATGAAAACTTGACAAATCACAAAGAGCGATGAACAACACCTTCTTCAGCGACGATCGATTCAGCGATCACTCGGTCAGAACTTCGCGAAACTTTGAAAAACCTCAAGAACACAGCAAACCTTCACAGAAACTCGCAACTCCACCGAAAACCAACGCTTCCTCCACGAAAATCCAAACGAGCACCAGAACTCAGATCTCACCGATTAAAACTCGCGTAAGCAGGAAAAAACCTCACTTCACCGAACAAAAACTCAAACGAACGGTGGAAAATGGTTGCACCAGCACACAACTGAACAAAAACCGCAGAAACCTCCAAGAACGCACGTTGTGGATGGGAACAGGTTTTACACGGCCCCACGGTGGGCGCCTGATGATCCTGCCTGTTGACCAAAACGCTGGAGCCTTGCCTCGTCAAACTTGGATCGACTTCTGCGCCGTGTTAGCCTCCGTCCTTCACTGCGATCCACCTCAAGAACCTGCAAAAGACAGAACGGCGCTGCTGCGGCCGATCACGCTCCGACGCCCAAGTCAGCGACTGAACCACCAATTACTAAAAGGAAAACTCAAGAACTCTAAGGAACCGTGCAAAAGTTCTCTCTCAGCGTACTCAAGACTCGCAGTTGTAAAGAAGCAATCTAAACGCGTGCGTACCTCAAAGTTCGTTGGAAACTCTTATATACCTGGGCACTTTCTCTCTCCTGGCAGTTACACATCTGGACACGTGGCTCGCATCCAGCTGTACACGTGCCATCATCTGGAGCATCCTTGACTTGGGCGCCACTTCTTACTCTTCAGGGTTTTGGCTAAGTCACTTATGCATGACACAACTCAGTGCATAGTTGCCTTGGAGCGTGATCTCTTCTGGGTGGCGAGTTCGGATGTCTTCGTACACACCTTCCCTGTGGTCTCGCTGGCCGCCCTCATGATCTACCCTTCTTGCTTCACCGTGTATGCTCACGTGAGCTATCTCCCGAGCTCATCCTCTGGCCCGCTGGGAA
Organism: Phaseolus vulgaris; assembly: GCF_000499845.2. Lineage (NCBI taxonomy): Eukaryota > Viridiplantae > Streptophyta > Magnoliopsida > Fabales > Fabaceae > Phaseolus > Phaseolus vulgaris. The sequence continues at coordinate 23,858,635 of NC_023755.2, forward strand.
AGACTATCTGACTTCATCTTCGGCGATGTCCTTGTTTCGGCGATCTCTAATCACTTGGTCGCCTGGATTCACATCTGGCGACTTCATCTTCAACCTGGTGGCCGCCGGTTTAGGTATACTGGAGATCGAAGCACGCCAACTTAATAACTGGCGACTACACGAGCCCCCCGACTTCCTTTCCTTCTGCCAACCAGGTGTCCCATCCAACACGCCTATATAGTAGCTCGACGCCACGTCATCACTTCCGACTACCAGGGCGGTACATGTGTCATAAAAAAATTGTAATATATAAACCTCAAGCTCCATTTCACCTATTTTCATCCCTTCTAACATATTTTTCGAGTTGCCTATCTTACAATCCCTTACAGGCCTTTTGTTGCTATTAAAAACATAAATAAACCTAAGAATACTTTTTATAATTACTATACTATGAGTCTTTTCATTACATATAAATAATGTGTCAGAAAATTGTAATATATTAACCTCAAGCTCCTTTTCACCTACTTTCATCCCTTCTAACATAGTTTTTTGAGTTTCCTGTCTTACAATCCCTTACATGCCTTTTGTTGCTATTAAAAACATAAATAGAGTTCATGGATTGCTCTATCTTATTCCTTTTGTAGGTATGAATTCTTGAGTAAGACTTTCATTCACTAGGAGTAAAATTATAGATGATTCCAAATAACCTTTCATTCACTTAATTCACTTATTGCAAAAACGTAATTCCTATATCATCTAAGTAAGATAGTCTCACATAACTGAGTGATAATCCTCTTCAAAATTTACCTTAACTATTACATAAGTTTTAATTTTACTTCTAGCCTCTTCAATCAGTTCATTTGCGACTATGACATTATCCATCAACCCTCTATCTTACAAGAATGTCGATTGTGAACATTTAATAATCTTATGTAACACACCCTTCAGTTTATTAGATAATACTTTAAACAATATCTTGTTCATCTACTCAATCAGAGATATAGGTATATACTCATGTAGACCAATGAGATTATCAGTTTTTGGTACTACATTTATGAAAAAGGCACTACAACCTCATAGTATTTTTCCTCCTATTTGAAATAAACTAAATATTTTATTGTCTCCCAAAATGATTTAATGAAACTAAAATTAAACTCATTTAGACCCTGAGTTTTTGTGCTCTCACACTGCTATATGACCTCCTTAATTTATAATTTGGTTATAGGTTTTGTTAACCTGCCATTATCTTCTAGGGTGATTGACGGGAATTCAATAAATTCCAACTTAACTTGCAAACCTCTCGTCTCTCTTAGTCTATTATGGGAAAACTCTTTTACCTTATTCTTAACAATACTTGGTTCTTCACACCACTCACCTTGAACTTCCACCACTTTAATCTCATTTTTATTCTTTTGATAATTAAGTGGAAGTACCTAGAAATAGAGTCACCATGTTGGATCCATTTAGCCCTTGCCATTTGTTTCCATTGTTTTTGTTTGTAGTTTATTTCTTTGAGCTCAGTAAAAAACTTTTGTCTTTCTATTTTTCTATCATCCTCCAAATTGATCTCATCATCTAGCCTATCTAACTCACGTATTCTCCTAATAATGTTTTGCTTAGTTTGGTTGATGTTTCCCATCATCTTTTTATATCATACCTTTAAATAATATTGTTTCAATTTTTTTAGTGTGTCCTTAAGCGCCATCGTACCATATCCACTCACCTTGTAAGTGGTCCAGAGTCTTTTCACTAATTCGTCAAAAGCCTTATCATTTTATCATGCATCGAGACCTCTAAAAGGTTTTGGATCCCAATCTACATGTATGTTCTTTAGGACTATAACACAGTGATCTGACACCACTCTATCTAACATGTATTGTTTGCATCTCTACCACTTTTCCAACCTTTCATTCATGTGACATTATGAGAATTTATCTTGATGGCATTTCATGAAGGTCTTCTTGAATCATGTAAGAAAATGGTGCGGAAGCTATGGAGGTGTGTGTGCAAGATCCTCCTAAGAGTGGTGTTGATCTTGAAGGTGCATGATAGGTATGATTATAGGGAGGTTCGGCCAGCCCAAGGAAAGGTGAAGGATGTGAAGTTTAGAGCCTAGAATTCTAGGAGAAGCAAAGCGTGACACAAAATGGCAGCATAACTTTACTCACAATAAACTTGAAAATACAAGGTGTAGGCTCCTCCTTTTATAGGCTAAGGAGGACCATAATGCAACCCTAATGCTACCAAAATGAAATGCAAATTACATCCAAAGACTAAAGGCACATGGCCGGCCCTAGCCTAAAGATTCCTTCTAGAAAACGCACCAAATCTTAACAAATCTAGGTTAAGTCCTTATGAAACCATGTGTGCTATTTACACCACATTTAATACCATGCTACCCTTAATGGGCCGTCCATGTATCTTACACAAATCTTTCTTGGATTCACATTGGTCTAAACGCTTCCTCCATTGGCCTAGACGCTTCCTCCATTGGCTTAGAGGCTCCTCCCATGGACCTAGACGCTTCCTCCATTGGCCTAGACGCTCTTGATTTGGCTTTGGATGCTTATGTCTTGGCTCTTGTCTTTCTTGTGAGGTTGTGCTTGGCCCTCTTCCATCATCCCCTCCCTCTTGAAAAGGATTTGTCCTCAAATCCAATGCTTTTGTTGCTTAGGGAAATGGTTTTGGCTGGATGGTGTCCATCATATCTGGTTTTTTGCAGTACCATTATACAATATGTATTCATCAGTCATAACTTGCAGCCAAGGAGGAGAAGACAAGGCTTCTTTGATGGAGGTAGGGATGGGCGAAGTGGTGTGTGGCACCCATATTAGGATGCCAGAGGGGATCTTCTATAGTGGAGGGTGCCCCAAGAATTGACGGTGTAGAGTCGTTATCCATGGGAGAAGTATAGTGAGATATATTGGCATTATAAGACTCAATAGCAAGAGGATCATACCTACGCCAACATGTATTTGCAGTGTTACCAAATTTGTGGCAGATTTGACAGATGGGTTTTGCAGAATTCCAAGAAGCATCAGGGTAGAGAGGAGGACGAACGTGTCGACGAGGATTGGTTGGGCGAAACCTAGTAGGATGTGGTGATCGGCCTCCACGAAAGTTATAGTTGAAAGGTTTCTTTTTGTGTTGGTTTTTGAGATTCCATGAAGAGGAGACAGTATTTACCTGAAGAATGGAGTCTTGCGCCAGTTTGTGCCTTTCGAAGCGCTCTTCTTGTGTGAGAAGCAGGGCTTCAAGATCATCCACCATATATGGATATTGGCAAGAAAGAATTGAAGTAACGAATCCATCATATTGTGCAGAAAGCCCATCGAGAATTGCATCCACATGATCTGCAGTAGTTATTGGAGAACCAACCGCAGCAAGGGAGTCAACAATTTTCTTGATGTTAGTGACGTATGTGGTGATAGATTTGTCGTTCTTTGGAGTTTTAAGGAGAAGCCGAAACTTTTTAACCATGGCTTGAGTGTGTGAAGCAAAGTGAGTGAGAAGACGATACCATTTTATAATAAAGGAAGATAAAAGATAAAAAAGAATATTATTGAATATCTGATTGTTACATGCAGAAGGTGCATACCAGAATATATAGGGTGAGAACCAACTAACAAAAGTTAATAACAGAAGAAACTCCCCAAACTATATTAACATACTAATATATATATATATATATATATATATATATATATATTAACACTAACACAAACTAAAGGTAAATCTATCATCCCTATAGTCTCAATGATTTTATACTCTCAATGAACTCACAACCCCCAACATTCGTCTCCTACACTTCCCTCCCAATTTATTTCACTCCTCTTCCCTGAATTTTTAAAAGCATTAAAATCCGCCATTGTATACCTACCACGGTTTACAATTTTCCTCTCTATAATGAGGTGTTGTTCCTATGTTGTATTTGTCTATAACAACTAAGAATCCCCTACCACTATTGTGTCTATGTATGTGAACTGATTTTTAAACCCTAAAAAAACATAATATAACTATTTTAGAACTTATAAATAAATTATTAAAATAAATATTCAAAATATTTCACACCAAATGTTTTTGGTCAAGCTATCAAATTCCCTAATGACTTTTTTTTTTTATTTGCTGCTAAGAAGTAAACAAAGTGCATGATTAGGGGTGGTTATTTCCTTCCACATTTAAAGCTAAAATCAATGGAGAGTAACCACATTGGCTAATGAGGGCAGTGCAAGCTCCAAAAGCAACTCAGGATAAAAAAAAAATGTGAAGCCTTGTATTGCAACATTTATAAAGCTGACTTTGTTTATTTTGGTAACATAGATCTCAAAACTGAGATCAAAATTTGTTCCTTTTTTCTTTTTAAAAGACAATAAGATGGCGTGAGGACAACTTGTTCCGTGCCTAAATTAATATGCCATCACCTACCCCTTTATCAACTTTATTTAATATTATTAAATAACTTTTTTTAAATGTTTGACATGATTTTTTTTCATCAGCTAAAAATAAATGTTTAACATGATAATTGCTTTGGTATAGATCTCCATTAAGAATTTTTTAGGCCAAAACTATAAAAAACAGTAAATAGTAAATTTATAAAAAATATAAATTTTCTTTTTGAAACAAATACACTATTTAATAAAAAAATCATTTTCATCGTTTTTTTTTTTACTTTATTCTATTCCAATTAAACAATTTTATTTTACTCCAATTTTTTCTCTCTTTCCATTTTTTTATATTTCTTCAACCAACCAACAAAGATAGGCTTTCCAGAGTGTAAGATTATCTATTTAAAAATTGAATTTAGAAAGAAACAATCTTTATTAATAGCCATGTGGGTGGGTGATTATATGTGGTTAAGATATGAATGCTTGCAAAAATGCGAAGTTTCAGATTTATATTTTTGTTTATTTGTTTACTATCTGTTTTTGCATATTTCTCGACTGGTAGGTATGGAATTTAAACTTTTTAAAAGTCCTAGAGACAAGATTCTTCATAGAACCTGGAAGAGGATGCGTGCAAAAGTGACCCTGATACCTTGACTACCTTGACACTCCATTAAGTAAAAATACACTCTTAACAAATAAATAAATTAATATTTTAACTGTTTTTATTTTAATTTGTAATTTAAAATAATATAATATTATTATAAAGGATTGTGGAGTAGTATTATTTACTATTTGCGGTGTTAACAAAACTTTTTCCGTGCAAAAAAGAAGTAATTTAAGAATAATATAAAACTCTCGTGATAACTTTGTAATATAATAAATATAATATTTATGAGCTTTAATATTTTAACAAAATATATAAGGATTTGACCACTAAAGTGTTTTCATTTATTTATTTTTTATTATTGATAAAAAAAATTAACAAAATATATATATCTATATATTAGATATATATAATAATATTGCATTTTTAACCTAAACCAAAACCACACAAATCGTCTCAAACATCATAACTGCTCTCTCAAACATCGGAAGAGCTCTCTAATGAAAGGAAATGGAGTTATCCTGAGAAATAGTCAAAGCAAATTGGTAGCTCCAAAAGGTTGAAGCAAATATCACAGATGGTGCTCACAACCTTAATAGTTCTCTTTTTCTCTTCTTTGGCTATTCTCTTTAACAAGTTTTAATTTGAGAACAAACCCTAACCCATGTATTGAAAATGAAAACATGCCATTCTTTTTCTTAATTATTTGATTCATGCTATTTTTGTTTTTATCTCTTGTGTGTTAATGTGATTCAATCTTACAGGGACTCCGTTAATGTGATTTGCATGCCAACTTCCATTTCTGTATTTGAATGTTTCATTTGGATTGGAACTATTCATTTTGGTATCTGATCCGGTCGGTCATCGGTAGTCGGTGACATCAGCAACAGATAGCCACGTGGAGCGTTCTTAGTGGAACACGTGGGCCAGGGAAGCAGATGAGTCATTGAGTAAGTCACCCAGGGTGGTGATCGGTGATCAGGGGGCGGTGGTCAGAGAGGATGCGCGATCAGCGCCTATATAAGCGCCTGAAAGCAAAAGGCGTGGCACTATGGTGCACCGATCGGTCATCTGGTGTGAGCGATGATCATCGAGTTTTCGTGTCACACGCAGTTAAGCTGGAAACGAAGGGTGATTTCCAGCGAGAGCGTTGCATACGAGCCTTGCGTGACGGGGTATCAGACAAAGGAGAAGTTATGTGCTTTGTAGTGTCGTGCACGAGAGTGGCCTAAGAGAGATAGTAAGCCAGTCGGTAATTGGTGCTTCTAACCCATAACGTGCACGGTGCAAAGTAGAGGTGATCGTTCACACAGTAGGTAAATGCCTGGTGTGTGCGCTTAGCCAAGCCAAACTTGGTATTCACACTGAGGTTGCATGAGCCACCTAGTGGAAGAAACGCGCTAAGTTACTTCATGCACGGATAACTTAGGCGCGCAACAGAGGTGCGCTTTCTGGAGAGAGGTCCGACCAGGGTATATAAAGGGAATTCCGCGCTCATGCAGGAGGAGGTAAGATTCATTCTTGCAAGTTACCAGTTTACACACACATAGAGAAAAGAGAGAGAATCACAGAGTGCACACGAGTCTCGCAGAGAGTCAGTTCTTAGTTCTTTGGTGGTTTTGTAAGGTTGACTTGAGCGTCGGAGTGCCACCGGCCGCTAGAGGCGCCGTTTGGTGTGTTTCGCAGGTTTGCTTGGAGTCTTGTGGAGTTCTTGGAGCGTTCCTGCACTTGTCACGGCTGCGGAGGTGGAAGGTAGAGTTTGATGAGGCGAATCCTTCGACGTTTGAATCCCCTGCAAGATCATTTGGCGCCCACCGTGGGGCCCGTGTGAATTTGTGATCCCATCCACACTTTGCTGTCAGATTTTGTTTGTTCTTGAGGTTCTTTGCTGAGAAGATGAGAAGGACAAGACAAACTTCACCCGCGCCATCAGCTGAAGAAGGAGCTGTGACGATGGCGCAGGTCCTGGAAATGATGCGAACGCTGCAAGACAATGTGGCAGCGTCGAGAATGGAACAGGAAAGGATGCAAGCGGATTTGGCTGCATCGCAGAGCAGAAACGAGGAGTTAGACAGAGTTAGTGAAGAGTTGCGCAAGGCGCTGCAAGCGCATAAGGAACGTGCGGCGGAGGAAAGGGTGGCGTCGTTGTCGTCTCCCCCCAGGACTTTCCCAATGCCTTTCTCATCGGAGATTATGAGCGCGGTGGTGCCACCAAACTTGGTGGGGGTGAAAGCCTTGTTTACCGGGGTGGAGGACCCAGAGACGCATCTGACAGCGTTTCACACCCAGATGATGCTCTCTAGGGGCTCGGATGCGGTGTATTGCAAGCTGTTTAGGAGTACCTTGAGCGGAATTGCTTTGGAGTGGTTCGTGAGCCTACCAGATGGCCACATCACCTCGTTTCAGCAATTCTCTAGGTTGTTCATGGAGCAGTACATTGTGAACAGGGCACCCCCAGTGGTGACGTATGACTTGTTCGACGTGCGACAAAACCAAGGTGAGTCCCTCAATGACTACCTTAGTCGTTTTGGAGCTCAGGTGGTGAGGCTGCCCAGCAAAGATGAAGATATGCTGGTGCATGCGTTTAAGAAAGGGGTTCTGCCAGGCCCTTTCAGTGAATCGTTGATCAAAAGTCACCCCAGCACCTTCGCAGAGATTAGGCGTTGTGCTGTGGTGCACATCGTAGCAGAGACGGAGGTTTCTGAGAAGAGGGAAAGCGCGGTCCCGGCCAAGTCGCGCGGAGGACTGGGCAGGTCTCAGCAGCCGATGAGGGTGCATGAGGCCAGAGAAGGAAAGAAGGCTCAGGGGAAGCATCGCCCTTACGAGCCTGGGAAGGATCAGGGTAGGGGCGCGCGAGGGAAAGTAACGTGCCCCCCAGGTTTGACTTCGTTGTGGAATTGGCGGAGCTGATCGCCATTCCAGCCATACCGGCAAGGTTGTGAGCACCAGAGAAGACTGACAAGGTGCTGGGAAGGAAAAAGAATGCGTGGTGTGAGTTTCACCAGGCCTATGGTCACTCACTCCACTCTTGTTTGGCGTTGGGACACCAACTCGCGGAGTTGGTAAAAAGTGGCTTTTGGAGCGATTACTTGCGGGAGGCGCAAGGTGATCGGGCGTCGAGGCCACCAGCAAAAGATCCGCAGCACGAGGTACCTGTGCACGGAGAGGTGCACACGATCGCGGGGGGCTTCTCTGGAGGGGGGTGTATAGCCTCTCAGAGGAAGAGGTACGCTCGTTCGGTGATGGCTGTCGACTCGGCGGAAGAAGATCATTCCCCCGATGCTGACATTAAATTCACAAAGGCGGATCTCCGGGACGTTGTGCCTCACGACAACGATCCTATAGTCATCTCCCTTGTCATAGCAGAGAGAAGGGTGCACAGGGTCCTCGTGGACCAGGGAAGCTCGGCGGACGTGATGTTCTGGCCGACATTCAACAAACTGCAGCTGTCCCTTGATCAGCTGAGGCCGTACGTAGGGTGCTTGTATGGCTTCGCAGGGGACCAAGTGGAGGTGCGAGGCTACATAGAGCTGAGGACCATGTTCACGGATGGGACCGTGGCTCGCACTGAAAAGATCAAGTACTTAGTGGTTAATGCCCCATCTGCCTACAACATACTGTTGGGAAGGCCGATGCTCAACAGGTTGGGAGCTGTATCGTCGACGAGGCACATGAAGTTGAAGTTGCCGTCGATGGAGGGGGTAGTGATCACCATTAAGTCAGACCAGAAGGAGGCTAGGTGTTGTTATGAGAACAGCCTCAAGCAGCAAAGGAGCGTGTGCCATGTTACCCCAACACCACCGCCGGGTGTGGACGAGAGGCGATTGGAGGTCGCAGGGCTGGTAAGAGGTACACAAGGTGATGTGGAGATGGAGGAAGCAGTGCTGGGGGGCTCAGGGGTGGCCCAAGTAGAAGCTGAGAAAGAGAGCATGATCACGCCCCGCGAGTCAGGGATCGCAAGGGCGGTCATCGCCAGCGAAAAGAGGCCCCACCCTGCTGAGGGGTGGGTGGAGACGGAGATCCAAGGGAAGAAGTTCAAGCTGGGAGGGCCGCTAAGCAAGGACACGCGGCGACAGATCACCGGGGTGATTGAGAGGCATCTGGACGCGTTTGCATGGTCAGCCTCAGACGTGCCAGGTGTTGACCCAGACTTTCTCTGCCATCATCTTGCAATGGACTCGCAGGTCCGACCGGTGCGCCAGAGAAGGAGGAAGTTTAATGAGGAGAAGAGGCAGGTGATCCACGAAGAGACCCGCAAACTCTTGGCCGCGTGGCCCGTTCAGAGTGGTGGAGACGTTGGAGAATGTTGCTTATCGGCTGGAGACTTTGGACGGGGGGGTGATCCCCAGAACGTGTTACGCCACACACTTGAAGTTCTATTTTAGTTGAAATTGTAAAGTAGTCGCGCTAACGGTGCACCCAGTGTAAGCAGTTGAACAGTTCAGGGGGCACTCTTTTCCCTAAAAGAGGGTTTTTAATGAGGCCACCCAATAAAAAAGAAGTTATCGGTATAAGAGTTTGCAAAGTTTCAAAGTTAAAATCCTCCCCGCCCCAGGCGCGAGCGCTGGTAATCGGTTAGGCCTTCCTCGCCCCAGGCGCGAGCATGGCAACCGGTTTAAAGTCCTCCTCACCCCAGGTGTGAGTGCAGGCAACTAAGGTTCGAAAAGCCAGGGGTGCTAGTAAGCCCAAGAAGGGAAAGGGAGGATTTTGAGAAACGCATTTACCTAAGTGGCATAGCATATTGGCGCAATAGAACTCTTAGTTAAAACCCTTCTCACCCCAGGAGTGAGAAGGTAGAAAGTACGACCCGACGTGTTAAGGGTTGATGACCTTGGGGCAAGCAAGAGGGGTTATCGAGAAACACTCTTCTCCCCAAAACAAGGCATCATCCTTGACCGATCGGCGTAGAAGTCCTCTATGCACTTAACGCTGAAGTGACAAGCAATATAGAGAGATATAAGTGGGAAGCAGAGGCGCGATGACTGATGAGTGGGTGACTGTAGTATTCTGATCGGTTATCGGTGGTTAGAACATTGTTTAAGAGTTTTAGACAAATTCTTACGCGATAGGCCTAAGCAAAGCCACGCCAGATCAGTTATCAAGTGTTGTTAGTTGTGATCAAAGTCAGAAGTAGAGAATTCAAGTACAGTGAAGATTCGTGCTAAGTTCGAGCAGGGAAGCAGTTAGTCATGCATGACAAGATGATGGCAAATTTCATGAAGGTCTTCTTGAATCATGTAAGAGATGGTGCGGAAGCTATGGATGTGTGTGTGCAAGATCCTCCTAAGAGTGATGTTGATCTTGAAGGTGCATGATGTGTATGAATATTGGGAGGTTCGGCCAGCCCAAGGAAAGGTGAAGGATGTGAAGTTTAGAGCCTAGAATTCAAGGGAGAAGCAAAGCTTGGCACAAAATGGCAGCATAACTTTACTCACAATAAACTTGGAAAATACAAGAGATAACCTCCCTATTTATAGGCTATAGGGCCGTAAATACTAAGCTAAGTGTAAATGAAATGAGAGCCAAATGAAATGCAAGAATGACAAGGCACATGGCACATGCTCATGACCGGCCAAGTAAGGAGAGCTTCTAGAATGTTCACTCTTTTATGCTTTCTAGCACTACTCTAATTACTAAGCACCCCTAATGGGCCTCCATGTAACATGTACAAGGCTTTCTCTCTTCCATCCGTGGCTTCATCCAATTGGGCGTGAATGTGCTTAGCCATTGACCTTGTAATGGGTCCTAGACGGTCTAGGTCTCCTCCTAGACGCTCCATGTGTAGCCTTCCCTCATCACGTCCTAGACGTTCCTTCCTTGAGGCTAGACGCTCATCACGGTCTAGCCTTGGGTCTTGGCTTCCATGGTGAGATGTGCTTGGCCCTCCTCCATCATCCCCTCCCCCTTGGAAAGGATTTGTCCTCAAATCCAGCTCGTCATCGTCATTGGTACCTACAAATGGAGAAAGATCAATTACATTAAAAGTGTCATGAACTCCATATTCAAGAGGTAGGTCCAATTTATATGCATTGTTATTGACTCGCTTGAGGACTTGAAAGGGTCCATCACCTCAGGGACTTAGTTTGGACTTCCTTTGAGTTGGAAATCTATCTTTGCGAAGGTGAAGCCAAACTAAGTCTCCTTCCTCAAAAATTATTTCTTTCTTCCCTTTATTGTTGTATTTTGTGTACTTCTCATTTTGTTGTTGTATTTGGAGTTTAATCTTCTCATGCATTTTCTTTACAAATTCGGCTTTGATTACTCCTTCCTTATGCACAAAATCTTGTGGATTAGGAAGAGGTATCAAATCCATGGGTGTGAGAGGATTAAAACCATATACTACTTCAAAAGGAGAAGCATTAGTAGTCTTGTGAACTACTCGATTGTAAACAAATTCAATGTGGGGAAGATACTCATCCCAAGATTTATGGTTGCCCTTCATGATAGCCCTAAGCATAGTCCCAAGAGATCTATTGACTACTTCGGTTTGACCATCCGTTTGAGGATGACAAGAAGTTGAAAATTGTAGTCTTGTTCCAAGTTTGCCCCAAAGAGTTTTCCAAAAGTGGCTGATAAACTTGGGATCTCTATCGGATACTATACTCCTAGGGAGACCATGAAGTCTCACCACTTCTCTAAAGAAGAGTCTAGAAATATTTTGAGCATCATCTACCTTGTGGCATGGAATAAAATGGGACATTTTGCTAAAACGGTCCACTACCACAAAGATAGAGTCATGGCCTCTTGCAGTCCTAGGAAGTCCTAAAATGAAATCCATGCTAATGTCTTCCCAAGGAGCATTTGCAATCGGCAAAGGGGTGTAGAGTCCATGAGGCATTGTTCTAGACTTTGCTTTTAAACATGAGATGCATCTAGAACAATGTCTTTGGACATCTTTCCTCATGTGTGGCCAACAAAATTTTGCTTTTAAAAGGTCTAGAGTCTTATCAACTCCAAAATGGCCCATGAGTCCCCCCTCATGTGATTCTTTGACAAGGAGTTTCCTATGTGTTCCTTGGGGAATGCAAAGTTTTCCCTCTTTAAAAAGATATCCCTCGGACACATAGTAACCTCCTTGCGCTCTATGTAGACATTGGGCATAGATGGATGAGAGTTCTTGATCTTCTTGGTAAAACTCTCTTATGTGGTCAAATCCAAGAATTTGGGCACCCAATTTTGAAAAAAGTGTATGCCGTCTTGAAAGAGCATCGGCCACTATATTGGTGCTTCCTTTCTTGTATTCGATTACATAAGGAAATTGTTCAAGAAATTCCATCCATTTAGCATGTCTCTTGTTGAGCTTGTGTTGGCCCTTCAAATATTTTAAAGACTCGTGATCACTATGGATGACAAATTCTTTGGACACAAGGTAGTGTTCCCAAGTCTTTAGGGCTCGCACAAGAGCATAAAGCTCTTTGTCATAGGTGGGGTAGTTGAGAGTGGCACCATGGAGTTTTTCACTAAAATAAGCAATGGGGTGTCCACCTTGCAACAATACCGCACCTATGCCTACCCCCGATGCATCATACTCTATCTCAAAAGTTTTGGAAAAATTTGGGAGAGATAGAATTGGTGCATTGGTGAGTTGAGCTTTTAGCCTTTGGAAGGCTTGCTCATGCTTTTCATTCCAACAAAATGCAACATCTTTTTTAACAAGTTCATTCAAAGGAGAAGCTAGACTAGAAAAATTAGGCACAAACCTTCTATAGAAGCTAGCTAACCCATGAAAACTTCTTACATCACTTACATTTTGTGGAGTGGGCCACTCGCGGATGGCTTTGATTTTCTCGGGATCTACATGCACCCCCTTTTTGTTTACTATGAAGCCTAAGAAAACTACACTATCTACACAAAAGGTACACTTATCCCTATTTGCAAAAAGACTATTTTTCCTAAGCACTAGAAGAACTTCCCTAAGGTGACTTAGATGGTCTTTTAGGGTTTTACTATACACTAAGATATCATCAAAATAAACTACTACATATTTACCTATACAATCTCTCAAGGTGTGATTCATAAGCCTCATGAATGTACTTGGGGCATTAGTAAGCCCAAAGGGCATCACCAACCACTCATATAATCCAAATTTGGTCTTAAAAGCGGTTTTCCACTCACCACCCTCCTTGATTCGAATTTGGTGATATCCACTTTTAAGGTCAATTTTGGAGAATAGAGTTGACCCATGTAATTCATCAAGCATATCGTCAAGCCTTGGGATTGGATGCCTATACTTGATGGTGATGTTGTTGATTGCTCGACAATCACAACACATGCACCATTTTTCATCCTTTTTGGGCACCAACAAGACAGGTACAACACAAGGGCTTAGGCTCTTTTGAACCACCCTTCTCCAACAAGTCTTGAACTTGTGATTCTATCTCCTTTGTTTCCTCGGGGTTGGTTCTATAAGCAGGCCTATTTGGTAGGCTTGCCCCCGGAATGAAGTCAATTTGATGTTCTATACCTCTAAGCGGAGGAAGCCTAATGGGACCCTCATTAGAGAATAGATCTTCAAATTCACTTAAAAGGTTTTCTATTTGAGGAGGTAAATTCATAAGTTCACTACTTGTGGCAGTGCATGTAAGTGCTCCTTTACAAAAGATAAGGCTTGGTTGTTCAACAAGAAGCAAATTTTCAAAAACGTTTTCAAGAGGCTTTTCTTGTTGATCAACCTTGTGGGAAGGAACACTCTTCTCCCACGCCTTCCTATCCCTAAGGATTTTCTCTTTTTCTAGCGCTTTTTTTTTTGTTTTCCTCATCCCTCTTTTGCTTCATTTGTATTTGGTCTTTTACCACTTGAGAATGTGGTAAAGGACTAAGTACAAACTTTTTATACTTGTGGGTGAAGGAAATCTCGTTAGTGAGACCATCATGCAAGGTTTTCTTATCAAATTGCCATGGTCTCCCTAATAAGATATGACAAGCTTCCATAGGTACTACATCACATAAAACCTTGTCTTTGTAGTTCCCTATGGAAAACTTGATTTCCACTTGCTTGTCTACATGTAGTTCCCCATTTTCATTAAGCCATTGAAGTTTATAAGGTTTTGGGTGAGGAACTACTTGTAGCTTAAGCTTCTCCACCATCCTAGCACTACAACAATTACAACTAGATCCACTATCCACAATGAGGGAACATATGTTTTCTAAAACATTTCATCTTGTATGAAATATGTTCTCTCTTTGTGTTTCAATGGATGTGCTAGGGTGATTGTTGAGGGTTCTCCTAATCATAAGCAATTCTCCCTCTAGTGGAGCTACCCTCTCATCCTCTCCCCCCTCCTCTCTCTCACTAGGCTCATCCTCGCCACTAGTGTATTCATCTACTCCCTTAAGAAACAAAGTCCTTTGGTTTGGACATTGTGCTTGCACATGCCCTCTACCATAGCACTTGAAACACTTAACATCTCTAGCTCGGATGGGTGGGGTGGAGGTTTCTTTGGTGAAAGGTTTGGTAGGTTCTTTTGGTTTTTCTTTTGATGTACTACCCTCCCTTCTAAACTCTTTCTTGGGATAAAAGTTAGAGTAAGGGCTCACCTTTTGACTTGACGTTTTGCGTAAGATTTGTTGCTCAACTTTAATGCAAAGTTGAACCAAGTCATTCAAGTCTTGGTAAGGTAAGAGCTCCACTCTATCTCTTATCTCAAGTGATAGGCCACTAAGGAACCTAGCTATTGTGGTATCCTCCTCTTCTCTAATGGATGCTCTCATCATGTAGAGCTCCATTTTTTGTCTATACTCTTCCACACTCATGTTTTTTTGTTGGAGTCTTTGGAGCTTGTCCATCAACTCCCTATGGTAGTAGGAAGGTATGTGTCGGCGTCTTAGGGCTCCCCTAAGGTCATTCCAATATGTAATGGGAGGTTCCCAATGAAGACGCCTTTCTCTTTCGAGAGAGGTCCACCAATACATGGCGTTCCCTTGGAAGCTAAGGGTGGCTAGGGGTACCTTACGTTCTTCACTCACCCTATGGCAAGCAAAGAGTTGTTCTACCTTCATCTCCCAATCTAGGTAGGTTTCTACATTCTCCTTACCATGAAAGTGAGGTAGGTCTACTCTAGTTTCCCTTGGCCCCTCTTGCTCCCTTTGCCTATTCCTTCTAGGGGGTGGTTGGTAATAGTCATTAATTCTAAGGCTTCCCTCCCCTAGAGACTCATTACTCCTAGATGCATGAGTATGAGTTTTCTTTGATTTTTGTGATTTTTGGGATTTCTCCTCTTGGGCTTTAGCCAATTCATTGATTTTATTCTCATTCTCCAATTGTCTAAAAGAAATCATTTGCACGGCTTGTGACACTTCTTTTAAAAGGGATTTTATAGATTTGACTTCACTTTCAATAGACTTTGGAGAGTGAGGAGGAGAAGACATGGCTAAAGTTTTTGTGTATATAAGTGTTTTACCTTGAGGAAATTTAGGAAAGTCAAAGAAGGTAGTTTTCCAGGTAAGGGAGGTGAGTCACAAAGGACTACTTAAGTACCAAGCCTTTGCCTTAGCCAAAAACTATCTCTCAATGTCTTCACACAAAACTTCCTCTTAGTAAACTACTTAGAACATAATTAAGTTGAGAAATCAAAACTTTTTTTTTTTGCAATGCAAGAAAAACAATGTATGCTAACTAGTTAACAAAGCTAGACGGTTTTAACAAAGCTTAAAACAACCACACATACAAAGCGTTACTAATTAAGCAATATAGAAACAACTAAAAACAATTAACAATTGCTAATTAAAGAGTTCTATACTAGTCGGCCCTAGGTGAGGCTTCTTGGACACTTGGAGCCCTTGAAGACACACTCACCGTCTAATAACGTAATTAAGAAGTAATTAACACAAATTAAGTTGCAAGGAAATTAAGAAAACTCCCTTTGTTGATCCTCTTTTTGCTAAATGCACTTCCTTGTTGTCTTTGCTTGTTGGTCCTCCAAGTGTTTGTAGTGTTTTTCAAGAAAGCTTGATTCGGCCTTGGCTTTGTTTTCCCCTTAGAATGAAGGTCTTAATTCTCCAATTCCAGTACCTATCAAAAGACTAGACCTTACCCAAGTCAAGTTTCCATTCAATTAAGCACCAAAGGAGAATAAATTCCAGCACCAAATTAGAGGTCAAAGAACAAAAGCAAGAAACAATTTAATTGAATAAAACAGTACCACCAAAAGGAGTTAGATTATGAAAACTAGAAAGAAGCAAGCAAATAAAAGGTACTCAAATAAAGGTAGGCACACAAAAGAATTCCTAAGAATGGCACTAGAATTAGATTACAAAATAAAAAACAGCACCACTGGAAAATTTGTTGTGGGTCAGAAACGTATTTTTCCCCAATTTATGCTGAGCTGTGTTTTTAAGATATGATTCTGAAATTTGATATGCAAGATATTCAAGATCTTAGCTAAAATCTGGCTTTGGAATCACTCAAAACGCATGCACCAATTATTTTTAATAAATTTTTCAATTTTGGTGTTCAGTTACGCCAGCTGTAGCGCCTCAGATTTGCACACTGATTTTAAAAGATTTATCATTTTTTTTCTGTTGATTCTTTTGAACTAATTCTTTTTTTGTCCTTTCTATAACACTTCAAAATTGCATATTCCAGAGAATCAAAATTTTCCTATGAGTGAAAATATTTTTCTGGAACAAAACAGCCAGCACAGAAAATGTGAAACAGGGGATTCTGGAAACTGGAAACAAAAAACAGCAAGATACCAAAATTTAAACACAATGGAATTTGTGAAATAGAATTTGTGTAGGATCTAAACACAAATAGGAACTCAAACTAAAATTAAAAAGGCACCAAAAGATCAAAGAACAGCAGATTCAAAGCAATTAAAGATACCCAAAATCAAGAAACAATCAAGCCAAATAAAGGACTACTAAGAATTGTTGATGATCCTGCCTGTTGACCGGAACGCTGGAAACTGCCTCGTCAAAGGATCGACGTGCGCACCGCTTCTCACCTCCGCTCCTCTTCGGGATCTATCTCAAGAACCTGCAAAGAAATAGCACGGCGCCGCTGCGGCCGATCGCACTCCAACGCTCAAGTCAGTGACGGTATCACCAAAAAACTAAGAGAACTAGAATCGTGCAAATCCTCTCTCACAGTGAGCTCTATCACTCGCAAGCGTAAAGTGTATGAACTGAACGTGCGTACCTCAGAAAGTTTGTTAAGAACTCTTATATACCTGGTGGCTTTCTCTCTCCTGGCAGTTACAGACTTGGACACGTGGCTCGCATCCAACTGTACACGTGCCATCATCTGGAGGCTCCCTGACTTGGCGCTGCTTCTGCTCTCATTTTGGCTAAGTTACTTATGCATGGTACTGCCCAGTGCATAGCTAACTTAGGAGTGCGATCTATACTGGAACTGGCGAGTTAAGGGCCTTCATACACCTTCCCTGTGGTCTCGCCGGCCGCCTTCATAATCTGCTTCTCCTTCATCTTCGGCGATGTGCTTGTTCTGGCGATCTCCGACTGCTTGGTCGCCTGGGTCTACATCTGGCGACTTCGTCTTCAACCCGGCGATCGCCTATTCTGGTAAGCTGGAAGTCGGAACACGCCAGCTTAACAACTGGCGACTACACGTGTCCCCCGACTTCCTTCCCTTCTGCCAACCTGGCGCCTTGTCAACACGCCTACACTGTAGCAGGATGCCACGTCATCACACCCGACCACCAGGGCGGTACACAAGCCCCCCAGTCTTAAGCGAAGACTTGTCTAGCGAAAAGACTGAAAGAGCCTTCGTTAACACTGATCTACGTGGCCTTGACGCGGAATTCCAAGCGGTTGTACCTTCTGCTGCTCTGACGCCCCACCAAACCCCTCACTCATCGCTCGACACGTGGCTTCATCAACGGCTCTCTTCATTTGCCGTTTGCGCTTCCTAAACCCATTTCGAAAAACCCTTAAACCCATTTCGCTTCACTGTTCCATCACTTTCTTCGTGCTTGCAAACGCTCCAACTTACTTCTGCGAAAACTCTCAACGCTCTTCAACGCTCGAGATCACCATTTTCCTCCATCGTCTTCCTGATCATCGAAAGGTAATTACTTTCCCTCATCTGCTGGTTTTCCTTGCATTTTCACCGATTCGCATCATCCTGTAACTACTTGGTGCATATGTTGTGGGTTGTTTTTCCATTTCTCCTTCTGCGTAACTTAGGGCTTTGTCGATCGTCGCAACGAACCCACATTCGTTCGTCTTTCACCTTCCTTCTATGATCGAGTCAGCCTTTGTAACCCCCCTATCATTTTTCCTTTCTTCTTCCTTTGCAGCTGCCATCATGACTCGCACCAAGATTACCCCGAACCCCCCTCCATCAGCGCGAAACCTTCCTTCACAAGCACATGACTCAACACAAGTTCGTGGTGCTTCCTCTTCGCAGGCTGAGAGGCCTGCATCTTCCCAATCTGCCCTGGCCCAGGCGACTCCACCTAATGCTGGAGGAGCCCCCGTCCCTCTGCCAGACTTCAAAACATTATATCCCTGGGCTAACTCAACCCTTCTGAAAGAAATATCCTCTGTGAACACTGCGGGGGCAGTCTTGCGGCTGACTAAGGGGGACGAAATCTACTAGTCGTTTCACAAGGAGCACGACGATAGGATGATGGTGCTGCCCTGCCCCGCCGACCTGCCCGTGTGTGCTGATGACAAAGTAAGCGCCAACGGGCCCTTCTGCTTTGTCTATACGACTCTGTTCAAGAAGGTCAGGCTCAGGTTCCCTCTTACCCGATTCGAGAGGGAACTTCTCACCGAGCTCAACATTGCAGCCGCCCAGCTTCATCCCAACAGCTGGGCGTTTGTTCGAGCCTTCCAAGTAACGTGCGCCCACCTGGGGTTGCCCGCGTCAGTGGACGTGTTTTTGTTCCTTTTCGAAGCCAAGCACCCAGGAGACCGCCTGTGGATCAGCTTGAATGCGATTGCTGGGAGATCCATCTTTACCATCTTCCAGCAATCGTACAAAGACTGGAAGGGGAAATTCGTCCAAGTACGTGCAAACGACAAGGACACCTCCCTTCTTGATGGCTTCCCCTTGTACTGGGTGGACAAGGGGAAAAAGGAGTCCAAGAGCTGCTTCAGAAGGCCCAGAAGTCCTGATAGCATGGGAGCATTGGACAGAGACCTTTGTCTCTTCTGGAAGAAGGTGGCGGACGCCAACATAACTTTCCTCACCACCTCCCTGGTCAGCTTTGAATTCTTCGAAGATCAGCTAGAATTTCAAATAGGTTAGGTCATTTGAACCATTGCTTTAATACTGCTTCTGTTTAGCTGTCTCTGGGCGTCTTGTGCGTTATGCGCAAGACTTTGGCTTTACTTTTCCTGCACATATTATCTGCTTTGCTGTTTATTACACTACGCACTTATCTGTTTTCCTTGAGTTAACGCACGCATCTCTGTCCCCTGCAGACAACATGTTGCCCAGGAACATGCTCGCTGAACTCAAATCGCTCGCCCGAAACCACGGGTTGGCAACCGGTTCCCAAACGGTGCCCAACTCGGTGGTGGAGGCCGCCATTGTCCAAGGGCGATCACCACCCAAGGAGCCCGCTCAATGCAAAAAATTGGTCCTTAAGAGACCCAGAAGGAAAGCCCCCCAAGTCGTCCAAGAGGAGGAAGAAGAGGACGACGAGGTCACCGAGGATGGCCTCGTTACGAAGAGGAAAAGGGTGGCACCATCTTCACCACCTGCCCCACCCCCTCTTCCGACCTCAACACCACCATCAACGCCTGCTCCTCCTCCCTCATCGCCAACACAACAAGCTCCTTCATCACCAGTCCAAGCGGTTCCACTGGCCACTGCGCCACCTGCAGCTGAGGCCCAAGAGCCAAATTTCCTGGAGGACCCCCCAAGCGCCTCTACGCCATACGTGTCAGCCGGAGGGGGCCCCCCTTCAAACACTTCAGCTGCAGAAAACATTCCAATCGGGGATGAGGTTGCTCATACCTCTCCGATTCTGATTACCGAATCCCCGATTGCGTCGCCACGCCAGGAAGCAAACACTGAAGGACCTGCTAAGGAAGGTGGCGACGAGAATCCACTGCAAGCCCCCCTGGCGCCTCTCCAAGCGGCAAACCTTCCCCTTGAGGTCACAAGGATGTGGGAACCTCTGACTGCCAAACTCAAAACCATAGCAGAGGATATCCCATCAATTATAACCAGGGCCGTGGAAGGCTCAACCAAGAGGCTCCAAGATGACCTCTTCAACCTCAAAACCGAAAACAGCACTATGAAGATTGAGGTGGAGAAGTTATCCTTCAACCTGACGCTCGCAGAAATCGAACACTCCCGAGTGGAGGATGCAATGAGTACCGAGCTCAGGCTGGCGCGCAAGGAGGCTACTGACCTTCGCCGCAAAGTTCATGATCTTGCCCAAGAGAAGGTCGAGCTAGAAAGCAGAATTGTGCCCCTTCGTGCCAAGGCGGTCGACCTGGAGGCTCGCATGCAAGCTGACGCCGCTAAGGTGCAAAAACTGGAGCAAAGGTCGATTGACCGGGAGAAACTACTTGGGCAAGTAGAAAAGGCGAGGGACGACGCCATGGCCGATCTCGTCGAGGCCAACAAAGAGAAAGGAAAACTGGCTGCTGAGTTGGCCCAAGCACAATCAGAATCCAAGAAGGTTACTGAAGACCTTCTCCAGGCTCGAGAGACCAACGAACAACTTAAAAAACAGGTTGAAGAGCTGGAACAGCAGAACAAAGAGCTGAAAGAGCAAACCGAAGACCTCAAGAAGCGGATTGAGGAACTTCAGGGGCAAATCGAAGCACTCAAGCTAAATTCTGCTCAGATTCTGGCTACTGGATTCGAAGCTGCGCGGGAACAATTCGCTTGCCTATTTCCCGATCTGGATCTCAGCCTGGTGTCGTTGAACAACGAAGTAGTAGATGGAAAGGTCGTTCCTGCTGAAGACTAATCAACTCCGCCTCATCTGCTACTTTTATGATTTCTCTTGTATTATTCTATAAAAACTCCTGTATGTATGCCTTTAACAAATACTTATCTCAATGACAAAGTTTGGGTATTCACTCTCTTGACTTCTTTAAGTGCTTTAACCTTCTTTGCATGTTTAACTTTGTCGGATATAACTTAACGATTTTGCAAACACGACCTTTTGACTTAACTGCTCCGAACCACTTCAAACTCAAGTAATAATCACTTTAACCAACTTGTACTCTTAAGGCAACTAACCTTATCACGAGAATACCCTTCAAGCAACGAACGGTAACTCAATTATTGGCTCAAACAACGTCCCACTCGACCTGCTTTATCAAACAAGTCTTTCAACCTTCTCGCCGCTGTTTGAACTTTTCCTGATCGCCAAGAACTCTTGGTACCATTAGCTCTTCCTAGCCTCATGCTTAGGCAACCGTTTCTTTGCATGGGGCAGAGATGCCTTCAGGGATCTCTCTTTACCCTCCTGGACTTCAGAACAAAGACCAGCTGACTAGGCGTTCTCTTCGAACCTACCTTAGCCACCTTCCATACTTCTTCCACCCTCTGCGCCATACCTGAACTCGTTCGAGACGAGAAGGATTTTATCTTGCCTAAGCTCGCATGTAAGCGAGAAGGTCTTTTAACTCGCCTGAACTCGCTCAACGGCGAGAAGGTCTTTATCTGGTGCCTCAACTTGCCCAGGGTGTACATCTCCTCCCCCCTGGATGCACTGAGGACCTTTTCTTTTTCTCGCCTGCACTCGCTCGACGGCGAGGAGGTCTTTAACTGGCCTTAACTCGCTTGACGGCGAGAAGGACTTTATCTGGTGCCTCAACTTGCCCAGGGTGTACATCTCCTCCCCCCTGGATGCACTGAGGACCTTTTCTTTTTCTCGCCTGCACTCGCTCCACGGCGAGGAGGTCTTTAACTTGCCTCAGAACGCGCGAGGGCGTTGAGGTCTTTCATCTGGTGCCTCCGATCGCCGAAAAACGATGAGGACTTAAAAACCTTTACTGGTGCCTCTAATCGCCGGAAAACGATGAGGACTTAAAACTTTTAACTGGTGCCTCCAATCGCCGAAAAACGATGAGGACTTAAAACTTAACTGGTGCCTACAATCGCCGGAAAACGATGAGGACTTAAAACTTTTAACTGGTGCCTCCAATCGCCGAAAAACGATGAGGACTTAAAACCTTTTAGAAAGCACGCGATATATCTTTTCTTGCCTTAAATCACTTACAAGCGACAAGGTCTTTCTTCAAAAACTCTTGGAAAAAAGCAAACATGCAATCTGAAAACGCCTTATACTTCAAAAACTCTTCTTTATTGGGTGGCCTCATTAAAAACCCTCCTTAGGGAAAAAAGAGTGCCCCTTTGAAACTGTTTTAACAGAGACATTGTAATATAACATTTGTGTTTGTATTTACTTACAAAGCTCTTAACTATAGTACAACTTCAGGTGCGTGGCGTTCCAGGTGCGAGGGATCGCCCCTCCTTCCAGCGTCTCTAAGCGGTAGGCCCCGTTCCCGAGCGTCTCGGTTATTCTGAACGGTCCAGTCCACTTGGGTGACAGTTTATTCTCCATCTCGTACTGGTGGGCCTTCCTCATCACCAGACCGCCCTCTCTAAACTGCCTTGGCATCACCTTGGAGTTGTATCTTCGTTCGACCCTTCTCTTCACAGCTTCAGCTTTCAACCTCGCTTCTTCCCTGACCTCATCCAGTAGATCCAGGTTCAGCCTTCTTTCTTCATTCGAGTCTTCCTCCACGAAGTTCTGGAATCTCGGCGAGCTCTCCTGGATCTCCACTGGAATCATGGCATCACACCCATAGACCAAGCTGAACGGGGTCTCGTGGGTTCCTGACTGCTCGGTGGTGTGGTATGCCCAGACTATACGGGGTACCTCCTCAGCCCAACTTCCCTTGGCTTTCTCAAGCCTTCTCTTCAAACCTCTCAACAACACCCGATTAGCTGACTCCACCTGGCCATTTGTCTGAGGGTGCTCGACGGATGCAAACACTTGTTGAATTCCCACCCCTTCGCAAAGCTTCTTCAACAGGTGGCTTGCAAACTGTGTCCCATTATCTGACACCAGGCGTTTAGGCACTCCAAACCGGCACACGATGTTCTTCCATACAAAACCTTCGATCTTGTGTGCGGTGATCTGGGCCACTGGTTCTGCTTCAATCCACTTGGTGAAATACTCAATCGCCACTACCAAGTACTTCATTTGCCTGATCGCCAGCGGGAAAGGTCCCAGGATGTCGATTCCCCAAGTATGAAACGGCCAAGGGCTATAGATCGACTTCAACTCCTCGGGAGGTGCCTTGTGCCAATCGGCGTGCTGCTGGCATTGTTTGCAGCACTGGGCATACTTCTTGCAATCTTCTCTCATAGATGGCCAATAGTAGCCTGCACGGAGAGTCCTCGCGGCCAGAGCTCGACCCCCGACGTGGCTTCCACATATACCTTCGTGGAGCTCTGCCATAATTCTCGTGCACTTCTCGCCGTGTATGCATTCCAGGAGTGGGTGAGTGAACCCAAACCTGTACAGATCGCCATCAATCAATGTGTACTTGCTGGAATTTTTCTTTACCTTCCTAGCTTCTGTTGGATCCAGCGGGAGGAGGCCATCTGCCAAGCACCGCTTGTACTGTGTTATCCAAGTGTCTGGCTCATGGGCGGCGCAGACCTGCATCACGTCCACCTTCTCTCCTCGACATGCTCTAACTCTCGGCGATCTCAGAGTTTCTTGCGTCAAGGACTTATGGCTTCTCGCTGCTCTCTCCGTCGACTTGCTTATCTGAAGGACCAGGTGATCTGCTACAAATGCCCTCGGCGTCTTCAGAGTTTCTTGAATCACCGTCCTCTGCCTACCCCCCTTGCCTGAGCTGACGAGCTTAGCAAGCAAGTCAGCTCGGGCATTCTGCTCTCGGGGCACATGTACTACTTCAAAAGAGGCAAAGGAACTCTTCAATTCCTGCACATACGCCAAGTAAGCCGCCATTTGTGGATCTTTAGCCTGGAACTCGCCTGTTACTTGCCCTGTGACTAGCAGCGAGTCACTCTTAGCCATCAGCACCCTAGCTCCCATCTCCTTGGCCAGCAGAATCCCGGCGATCAGCGCCTCATACTCTGCTTGATTGTTGCTGGCTTTGAAGGCAAACCTCAAAGATTGTTCAATCAGCACGCCGTTGGGTCCTTCCAATATGACTCCAGCACCGCTGCCTTGCTGGTTCGACGATCCATCCACCGAAAGTACCCAACGGAAATCGTCTCCTTCAACCCGCGCCGCCTCTGATGAGAGCTCGACCACGAAATCTGCAAAGATTTGCCCCTTGATCGGGCCTCGAGGCTCATATTTAATGTCAAACTCTGACAACTCCACTGCCCACTTCACCATTCTTCCCGCAACGTCAGGTTTCTTCAAGACCTTCTGGATGGGCAGGTCAGTCATCACCAGTATTGTGAAGCTGTGGAAGTAGTGGCGCAACCTCCTCGCCGAAAACACCACAGCCAGCGCAGCCTTCTCCAGGGCCTGATATCTCGTTTCTGGGCCCTGCAACACCTTGCTCACAAAATAAATAGGCTTCTGAGCCTGATCTTGATCCTGGGCGAGCACCGCACTCACCGCCCTCTCAGTTACAGCAAAATACAACCTGAGAGGGATTCCCGCCAGCGGTTTGCACAGAACCGGCGGGCTCGCCAGATACTCCTTTAGTTTGACGAAAGCTTCCTCGCACTCTTTCGTCCAAACGAACTTATTATTGCGCCGCAGACATTGAAAATAGGGATGCCCCTTTTCTCCGCTAGCTGACACGAAGCGAGATAGGGCTGCCATCCGACCTGTTAGCTGCTGGACTTCTTTCACCGTAGCCGGGCTTCTCATCGCCAAGATGGCGGCACACTTGTCTGGGTTGGCTTCTATTCCTCTTTCAGTCAAGAGAAAACCCAAAAACTTTCCAGCCTCCACGCCGAAAATGCATTTCTCCGGGTTGAGCTTTAACTTGAACTTGGCGATCGTCGTGAACAATTCTTCCAAGTCTGCAACGTGCTTGCTTTTTTCCTGCGAGGTCACGACCATGTCATCGACGTAAGCTTCCACGTTCCTCCCCAGCATTGGTGCAAGTACTCGATCCATCAGCCTTTGGTACGTGGCCCCTGCGTTCTTCAGCCCAAACGGCATCACCTTATAGCAGTAGCACGACCTCTCCGTCATGAAGGCTGTTTTTTCTTTATCCATGGGATGCATCTTGATCTGATTATAGCCCGAGAAGGCATCCAGGAAACTCAGCAGCTTGCACCCTGCAGCACTATCAACCAGGGCATCAATGCTTGGTAAAGGATACGAATCCTTCGGGCAGGCCTTGTTCAAGTCGGTGAAATCGACGCACATGCGCCATTTCCCGTTACTCTTCTTCACCAGTACGACATTTGCCAACCATTCAGGGTACTGGACTTCCCTGATGTGGCCTGCAGCGAGGAGTTTCTGTGTTTCATCCCTGATCGCCTGCCTCCTCTCCTCGTTGAATTTTCTTCTCCTTTGTCGCACCGGTCTCACCAAATTGTCCATCACCAGATGATGGCACAAGAAGTCGGGATCAATCCCGGGCATGTCCGAAGCGGACCACGCAAACGCATCCAGATGCCGCTCAATCACCTTGGCGATCTGGTCCTGGAGATCGACCTCCAGAGATCTTCCCAGCTTGAAGATTTTTCCTCCGATCTCCTTTTCGAGCCACTGCTCGACAGGTTTAGGCCTGGACTCTCTGGCGATCACAGCCCTGGCGATTCCCTGTTCCCTTGCTTCCTCGGGGCGATTCCGCGCCTCTTCCTCCTCCAGGCCAGCATTCCTCTCCCCCAGCTCAGCATCCACCATTTCCACGTCTCTTCCGGCGGCCTCCTCTGTTACCGGCGGTCTGGGCTTCACACCGGGAGGTGGGGTGGTTGTTACATAACTCACTGATCTTTTGTTTTTCAGGCTATTCTCATAGCACCTTTTCGCTTCTTTCTGATCAGACTTGATCGTGATCACCACCCCTTCCATGGACGGCAACTTCACCTTCATGTGCCGAGTCGACGGAATGGCACCTATCCTGTTAAGAGTGGGCCTTCCCAACAGGATGTTATACGCTGAGGGGGCGTTTACGATGAGGTACTTGATTTTCTCCGTCCTCGACCCGGCCTCTTCTGTAAACGTGGTTCTCAGCTCAATGTACCCCCTGACCTCCACCTGGTCACCAGCGAACCCATATAAGCACCCTCCATAGGGCCTTAGCTGGTCAAGGGGCAATTCCAGCTGCGTGAAAGTCGGCCAGAACATCACGTCTGCCGAGCTTCCTTGGTCCACCAGAACTCTATGGACCTTCCTCCCTGCTGTAACCAACGAAATAACTATGGGATCGTTGTCATGAGGCACAACGTCCCGAAGATCCTGCTTGGTGAACGTAATGTCCACTTCCGGCGAGTGATCTTCAAACATGTCCACTGTCATCACCGATCGCGCATACTTTTTCCTCTGCGATGCGGTGCATCCACCACCTGAGAAACCCCCTGCAATGGTGTGGATCTCCCCGTGAATAGGCATCTCGTGTTGCTGGGCTTCTCCACCTGCTGGCTGGGAACTCGACGCTCCCCCCGTCCTTCTATCCAGCAGATAGTCATTTAGGAAACCGCTCTTAACCAGATCGTCGAGCTGATACCCTAAAGACAAACACGAGTCCAAGGTGTGGCCAAAACATTGGTGGAACTCGCACCAGGCGTCCGGCTTTGACCCCAGCACCTTGTCGCCCACCTTCTCAGGCGCCTTCAACCTAGCAGATATGTTAGGGATAGCGATCAGGTTCGCTAGTCCCATGACAAATTTGTGCTTAGGCGGGCGATTGTATTCCCGGCGTGCTGGTTGTTGGCGCGCTTGACTTCTTCCCTTGTTTCTCCTGTCGTAAGGATGGCGAGTCCTCTGGTCTTTTCTGGCCGCCACTGCCGTTTCCAGCACCCTCTGCGGCTAGATCCTGGTCTGGGCGCGTGGCCTGGCGGGAGCCACGCTGCCTCTCTTCTCGGCGGCTTCACTCTCGTCGGCGATGTGGGCCACCGCAAGTCGCCTGACTTCAGCAAACGTCGCTGGATGAGCCCTGATCAAGGCCTCGCAGAATGGCCCTGGCTGCACGCCCTTCTTGAAGGCATAGACCAACATTTCTTCATCCTTGGCCGGCGATCTGACCATCTGCGCTCCGAAGCGATTGAGGTAGTCTCTGAGGGACTCCCCATGGTACTGCCTTATATCAAACAGATCATAGGACACCCTGGGCGGTGCCTTATTCACAATGTACTGCTCGACAAAGATTTTCGAGAACTGTTGAAAATTGGTTATGTGGCCGTTAGGCAAGCTCAAAAACCACTCCATCGCCGTTCCCTGGAGCGTACTTACGAACATCTTGCAGTAGACGGCGTCTGACCCTCCCGACAGCATCATCTGCGTGTGGAACGTGGTCAGATGAGCCTCTGGATCCTCCACGCCGGTAAAGTCAGCCTTAACCGGAACCACGCTCGTGGGAATAGGCGTGTCGGTAATCGCCTGAACAAAAGGCATTGGGAAAACACGAGGTGGCGTCGACGGCGCCACCTCTTCAGCAGAAGAACGTCCTTGCTGCTCCTGAAGAGCTCGACGCAGCTCCTCAGTCACCTTGCTGAGCTCCTCGTTCCTGGCGCGAGAGGCGACCAGGTCCTCGTGTATCCTCGCCTGCTCTACGCGTGAGGCTTCCACAGTTGCCTGCAACGAGCGCATCTTCTCTGCCATCTGCGCCATGGTCATGGCGGTGTCGCCTTCATTAGCGACAGGCGCCACGGAACTGGAACGATTGCTTCTCATTTTTCTCATTAACTTCAGCGAATCACAGGAATGCAGCAAACAACACCTCAGCCTCGATCGAATCAGCGATCAATCGGAGAAACAGTGCGAAACAGTGCAAGAAAAACTCAAGAACACCGTAAGCCTTCAAAGAAAACCACGACTTCGCCAGAAACTACCGCTTCCCCGCGAACAACCAAACAAACGAAAGAACT
Source organism: Phaseolus vulgaris (assembly GCF_000499845.2). Classification (NCBI taxonomy): domain Eukaryota; kingdom Viridiplantae; phylum Streptophyta; class Magnoliopsida; order Fabales; family Fabaceae; genus Phaseolus; species Phaseolus vulgaris. The sequence continues at coordinate 23,886,581 of NC_023755.2, forward strand.
CGAATCCACCGATCGAAAAGCCAAACGAACGGTTCAAAACGCAAATTCACCGAACGAAACTCACAGAAACTGCGAACGACGGTTGCACCAGCACACAACCACGCAGAAAACCTCGAAAACTTCCACGAACTCACGCTGTGGATGGGAGCAAGTTTTACACGGCCCCACGGTGGGCGCCTGATGATCCTGCCTGTTGACCGGAACGCTGGAAACTACCTCGTCCAAGGATCGACGTGCGCACCGCTTCTCACCTCCGCTCCTCTTCGGGATCTATCTCAAGAACCTGCAAAGAAGCAGCACGGCGCCGCTGCGGCCGATCGCACTCCAACGCTCAAGTCAGTGACGGTATCACCAAAAACTAAGAGAACTAGAACCGTGTAAATCCTCTCTCACAGTGAGCTCTATCACTCGCAAGCGTAAAGTGTATGAACTGAACGTGCGTACCTCAGAAAGTTTGTTAAGAACTCTTATATACCTGGTGGCTTTCTCTCTCCTGGCAGTTACAGACTTGGACACGTGGCTCGCATCCAACTGTACACGTGCCATCATCTGGAGGCTCCCTGACTTGGCGCTGCTTCTGCTCTCATTTTGGCTAAGTTACTTATGCATGGTACTGCCCAGTGCATAGCTAACTTAGGAGTGCGATCTATACTGGAACTGGCGAGTTAGGGGCCTTCATACACCTTCCCTGTGGTCTCGCCGGCCGCCTTCATAATCTGCTTCTCCTTCATCTTCGGCGATGTGCTTGTTCTGGCGATCTCCGACTGCTTGGTCGCCTGGGTCTACATCTGGCGACTTCATCTTCAACCTGGCGATCGCCTATTCTGGTAAGCTGGAAGTCGGAACACGCCAGCTTAACAACTGGCGACTACACGTGTCCCCCGACTTCCTTCCCTTCTGCCAACCTGGCGCCTTGTCAACACGCCTACACTGTAGCAGGATGCCACGTCATCACACCCGACCACCAGGGCGGTACAGTTGACATTGTGGATGAACATGACTTGACAAAACATATATGGATTCAGAAATTAAAGACTCAAAAGCATAATATGAACCAAATTAAAAGTGCAATAAAGACTCAAAAGCCTAAAAGAAAACAGCAACTCAAAGGTGTATGGAATCCTATCACAATTTGCACAACAATTGTTCAAGATCAATTGAACAAAGTGCACCGGTTGGATCTTCCAAATAGCACACCAAAACAAATTAAAATGTAAAAAACAGCAAGACAATTATGGAAATAAGATGAACAACATGAAATAAAGAAGAACTAAAAATGAAAGACCAAAAGCAACTCATCTTGAAGAACCTAAGCTCTGATACCAAATGATGGCAAATTTCATGAAGGTCTTCTTGAATCATGTAAGAGATGGTGCGGAAGCTATGGATGTGTGTGTGCAAGATCCTCCTAAGAGTGATGTTGATCTTGAAGGTGCATGATGTGTATAAATACTAAGCTAAGTGTAAATGAAATGAGAGCCAAATGAAATGCAAGAATGACAAGGCACATGGCACATGCTCATGACCGGCCAAGTAAGGAGAGCTTCTAGAATGTTCACTCTTTTATGCTTTCTAGCACTACTCTAATTACTAAGCACCCCTAATGAGCCTCCATGTAACATGTACAAGGCTTTCTCTCTTCCATCCGTGGCTTCATCCAATTGGGCGTGAATGTGCTTAGCCATTGACCTTGTAATGGGTCCTAGACGGTCTAGGTCTCCTCCTAGATGCTCCATGTGTAGCCTTCCCTCATCACGTCTTAGACATTCCTTCCTCCTAGACGCTCATCACGGTCTAGCCTTGGGTCTTGGCTTCCATGGTGAGATGTGCTTGGCCTTCCTCCATCACAAGAGATAAAGGCAAAGAGATGCACAACAAGAGAAACGATAAGAGAAAAGTGGCATTTTATACATGCATGAAGAGTCTTTACATTAAAAGTTTGTGTACAAGGGGATGTATACAAGATAACAAATTATCAAGGGCGAATGATCTTGCCGTCCACCACTTCGAAGTCGATAGCGAACTTAGAGTAGTCAGCCTCTGGGAAAACGCACTTAACTTGCTCGAGGGCCAAGTCGAATCCCTCAGCAAAGGTGTCAGCGGCCTCTTCCCAGAGCTTGGTCTTCTCAGCCTCAAGCTCAGCCTTGTCGGTCTCGAGCACGACCTTTTCAGTTGTAAGGGTGGCGATGGTGGATTCGGCTTCCTTGAGCTTGGACCCCTGATCATCGACACGCTTCTTGTTTGCTGCGAGAGCCTCCGCCAGATTTGCGATATGTTGGCGCAGGGAGGCATTCTCGGCTTCAAGCTGAATGACCTTGCCCTTGGTCTCGACCAACTCAGCGTCAAGAGTAGCGACGGCGTCCCCCATCATCATCTCTGTCTTGATGGTTTCTTGGACTTGCAGGGCGTGCCCACCATGCCCCTCAGCATCTCGCTGGTGTTCTGCAGGGCATCGTAGTCACTTTGTAGCGACTCTTTTTGGTTGTACAGCTCACTCATCTTGCTCTGCAGCTTCTTGATGCGGTGATGCTGGGTGGAGAACTCCAGAGAAAGCACCAGTTGGCGGGCCAGATGAAGGTCCACCTCGTTCCCGCTCCAGTTGACCAGCTCGCGATTTTGGAGCAGTTGCCTGGTCAGCTTGATAACTGTGGTGAGCCCTTCAGCGCTGGAACCCGAGGCTCGGAGGGAACTCTCACCACCACCCTCGGTTGTGGTGGCGGAGTCTTGAGGGCGTGGTGAGGTTGAGGGGTGAGAGATCCCCTCCGAGCGAGCAGCCTCGCTCCCAGCAGTTTGAGATGGCAAGGTGAGGGGTTGGCTGGCTGGGGGCGGGGAAGGAAGATGTGCTGGAGAAGGAGGGCGTGTTGGAGAAGTCTGTGCTGGAGGGATTGGAGAGGTATCCCCCTCAGCGCCCTCGGGCCTTAGGGTGGAAGAGCCGCCCACCTCGGCTCCCCTTCTTCTTCTTTGGACTAGAGGAGACCCCGAGCTCTCCCCTTCGGTGGATGCGACGGTGGTGGGAGCCTTCACCAGCCGTTTCCTTTTCCTCTCACCCCTGGTCTCGGGGCCTTCAGCTGGCGCGACCGAGAGAGGGGTGGCAGAGATGGGCTCGGAGGTGGCCTCGGTCCCCGAAGACGACCTAGTAGCTCGTCGGCTTTTGGCCTGCTCAATTAACTTTTGGTGTCGTTCTTTGCTGGAAGTCATATCTGCACCGGTTAGGCATGGCAAAGGGTTAGTGCACAAAGAGCCAAGAAAGCAAACAAAGTGCAGAAGAGTCAATCAAGCTCATCAGTTCAGTGTTAGCACGCAAAGAAGTGATTAACATGTGCAAGTGTGCAAGTGTGGCAAGCAAGCTGGGAGTGAAAACAACATAGGCAGTTGCAGTTAAGCGCAAGCACACTATCATACCCAGAGAAATGACAAGTTGAAGGGAAGAAGAGAATGCAAACCAATGTATTTTTTAAGCGCCTCCGCGTCAAACTCATGCTTGATGAGGGTGGAGGAGCTGAATTTAGCGCCCAAGCTCGAGAGTAGGCTGCACAACTCGAGCTCGTAAGGTGCCATAGCCTCCAAGCCTCAGGGTTTTTTAAACTCTACCTTGGGAACCCAATAGAGTGGGAAGCCCTCAAGTAGAGTCGGACTGTGCTCATTGGAGGTGATCATGTAGAACCTACCCTTCCAGTCCTTGAAGGATTGCTGGTATAGGCCCAAGATCACTCTTCCTGACACGCCGTTCAGGCTCACCCATGACCTATCGCCTGGGTTCTTGGCCTCGAAGAAGTGGAGGAAGACATCGGTTGAAGGAGGGTGTCCGAAATGGTTGCAGAGAATCTCGAACGCTCGGATGAAGGCCCAAGCGTTTGGATGGAGTTGACAGGGAGCCACGTTCAACTCGGTGAGGAGGTCCTTCTCAAAGAAAGTGAAAGGGAGTCGGAGGCGCAACCTCTTGAAGATGCGGAGTAAATGAAGGTGAAGGGTGCTCCATTGGTGGCCCTATCATCCATGCATATTGGCATGTCTCGAAGGGGGATGCACACGTCCAAGTGTGAGTCATCTTCCCTGTCAAGGGCGCATGTGGGTTCATCTGAGTCGCTGCTCAGAAGGTTGGTGAGATGGTCGTCGGGAAGTTGCGTAGAAGTCTCAGCGAGCAAGTGGAGGGGAGCCCACTTGTACACCCGCGCGTAGTTATGTTGAGGAGGCGCCGCTTGGGGGTGCGCACTCGTTGAGAGGGGCGCGCTCGTCGAAGGCGGTGGTGGTGCACTTGCGGAAGGCTGTGCACCAGAGGAGGAAGCGAGACGCGCAGTAGTTTTTGTTCGAGCCATTGTTCAGTAGCTACAATGGAGAAAGAAAAGAAGGAATGAGGGACCAATGAAAAATAGGGTTCAGCAAAAAACAAGAGGAAGGCAAGGAGAACGAAAATGTTATGGTTGAAGGGAGTGGAGAAGTGAAAGCGACGAAGAAGAAGAAGCGAAAATATGGAGAAATGCAGAAAAACCAGAAGAAACCCCAGAACAGTGCAGGGAAAGGGAAAACAGCCCACAACGTATGCACAGTACGGTTATTGGATGATGCAATCGGTAGAAAGTATTTAATATGCTATGGATGAAGAAAAAAGGTACCTTTTGATGATCGCAAGTGGTTTCTGAAAGCTTGAGATTGAGGAAGACGAATCGCGCAGAGAAGGGCTTCGAGAGCTTCAGAGAAGAGCGTTGGAGAAGGTGATGGAACAGTGGAGGCACGCAAGTATTTGAATGTGAAAAGCGCAAATGACGTTTCATGCTAGCCGTTGATGCGTACACGTGTCGCAAGATTAGGGGAGGAAGGCGTAACGTCACTTAAAACACAGCACGTGATGTGGCACGTGACGAGGCATCACTTGCCACGTGGCCACTGAAGACGATCACTTAGTCTCTTCGCTGAAAACAAATTTACAACTCGAGACTGGGGGGCTTGTGATCCGGTCGGTCATCGGTAGTCGGTGACATCAGCAACAGATAGCCACGTGGAGCGTTCTTAGTGGAACACGTGGGCCAGGGAAGCAGATGAGTCATTGAGTAAGTCACCCAGGGTGGTGATCGGTGATCAGGGGGCGGTGGTCAGCGCCTATATAAGCGCCTGAAAGCAGAAGGCGTGGCGCTATGGTGCACCAATCGGTCATCTGGTGTGAGCGATGATCATCGAGTTTTCGTGTCACACGCAGTTAAGCTGGAAACGAAGGGTGATTCCTAGCGAGAGCGTTGCATACGAGCCTTGCGTGACGGGGTATCAGAGAAAGGAGAAGTTATGTGCTTTGTAGTGTCGTGCACGAGAGTGGCCTAAGAGAGCTAGTAAGCCAGTCGGTAATTGGTGCTTCTAACCCATAACGTGCACGGTGCAAAGCAGAGGTGATCGTTCACACAGTAGGTAAATTCCTGGTGCGTGTGCTTAGCCAAGCCACACTTGGTATTCACACTGAGGTTGCACGAGCCACCTAGTGGGAGAAACGCACTAAGTTACTTCATGCACGGATAACTTAGGCGCGCAACAGAGGTGCGCTTTCTGGAGAGAGGTCCGGCCAGGATATATAAAGGGAATTTCGCGCTCATGCAGGAGGAGGTAAGATTCATTCTTGCAAGTTACCAGTTTACACACACACAGAGAAAAGAGAGAGAATCACAGAGTGCACACGAGTCTCGCAGAGAGTCAGTTCTTAGTTCTTTAGTGGTTTTGTAAGGCTGACTTGAGCGTCGGAGTGCCACCAGCCGCTAGAGGCGCAGTTTGGTGTGTTTCGCAGGTTTGCTTGGAGTCTTATGGAGTTCTTGGAGCATTCCTGCACTTGTCACGGCTGTGGAGGTGGAAGATAGAGTTTGACAAGGCGAATCCTTCGACGTTTGAATCCCCTGCAAGATCAGTATCCTCAAAAATTTATACAAGTTATGAACGTTTGTTGAGATACTTAGTAAAATTAAAAGAAAAAAATGTAAAATATAATTGAAAAGAGTATTTATATAAATATTAAAAAAATTATAAGTAGAGTTTGAACATGAGATAAAGCTGGTTCACCTCGAGTTTCAATGTCTTACTTTTTTTTATAATAATTTCATTTGCTTTTTTTCTTCCTGTTTCCTATAAGGTTGATTCTCTAGTTGGATTAGGTTTAATGATTCACCTGTCTTATTTGTTTGTCTATTTACTTCTTCAAAAAGAAAATCCCAAGTCTGAAAACAAGTATAAGAATTAGGAATGTGGTTTTGTTACTGCACATCTTATTTTTGTGCATGAACACTATTTTAATGTCTTAAATTAATTGCTTATAATTATGTTTTGAACAATGGAATTAATCCTTAGCTTTTTTAGGCATTGGGGTAGTGAAATAACTTGACTTTGGCATTTTAAAAAGCATTTTTCTGTCAAGTTCGTGTCTGTTGTTCCAGTTCGGTAACCACGCTTAAACTCAAACATTGCTTGTTTTGGTTGTGATTTTATGTTACAAGATTTTATGTTAAACTATGTTGGAGATCTATGCATAAACTAAGGCCACCTGACATGAATTTGGATTCATTTTCTGCATAATTCTGCAAACCAGTTGATGGAGATCAAGATCAAGAAGAGGTAGAAGCCGAAGTTGAAGGTGCTCAAGAGGATATTAGCTTACCTCAAAGAATTACAAGGAGAAAATTTAAAGAATTAGGAAGTAGTGGTAGAATGTTTTCTCTTTTTGTAGTATCTTTTGTATCAAATGTAGAATGTTTAAATATATAGATTTTAGGAAGGTTCTTAGAGGGAAACCTAAAGATACCTCTTTTTGTAAAGCATCTTTAGACATTAGTTTAGAACTTTCTAGAAGTTGACCCTTCATGTCTCACTATAGGCGCTAGAAGTGGGTAGCATGCAAGGGACTTTTGGTTAGCTTGTTGTGTAAGCTTTGTAAACTTCATCACCGGTCCTTCTCCTATATAAGGAGGGCTTGGGTCCTTCTAAAGGCAGATTTGATATTGATAGTACCGAAACTCTCCCAAAATTGGTGAGCATTTGAGAGACTTGTGTCTTCTCTTAACTAGTCTTATCTTGAGAGCAATCTTGGAGCCTCAAGTGGCGGCATCTCACTCATCTTGGAGCTTTGCATCCTCCAAGTGGCGTGTTCTCTTCCAAGGACTCCAACCACATAAGTCTTCTTCTCTTTTCCATCTATTTCCTCCATTTCCATGTCCATATAAACTCTCAAAACATGTCTTAGGTCTTTTCTTGCACTTCTATTTGGTTCTTTGGCTTTCTTTCTTGTTTTGTTCGGTTCATCTTCTTCTTTACTGTTTTTAATCGGTTCATCTTCCTTCTTTCATGCTTTTGTTCGGTTCAATTCATTTGTTAGACATTTTAAACGGTTCATTTGATTTCTTGTGCCTTTTAATCGGTTCAATTGACAAGAAATGGATTTCTATATGAGTTTTGGTGTGATGGCTCAAGTTTTGGTGAGTTCTTGAATGAAAGAACATTGATCCAATTCTAGAAAAGTGCCTATTCACTTTCCAACTCAAGTTGATTCCATACAATGTCTATGAAACATCTATATCTTGCTATTGGAATCATATCATGTGGTATCATGAGTCTTAGGTTTGTTCTTCTTTGTGTTTGAGTTGTTTTGGCACTTTTAATTCAAGAACTTTACATTCTTGTTGTTTCCTTTCTGTTTTTCGGTTATTTTTTAGTATTTCTTGTTGTTTTCTTGTTGTTATTACATTGTGTTTGTGTCATTTTAATTTTTGAATCCTTATAAGTTTTGTCAAAAGTCATGTTTCTCCAAAAATGTTATCAATTCTTTGTGGTCCTTTTGTTGTAATTTTTGTTTCTTGATTTTGTGTTAAGTATAGTTTTATGTGTTTGTTTCTTGATCCTTTGGTGTATTTTCTTTTTAGTATTGAGTTCATACTTGTGTATTAGACCTATACAAGTTCTTAAAAGTCATTTCTATTATGTCTTTGCTAGTTCTTAATTCTGCTTTTCATTCCTGTTAGGTTTCCTCTGTTTTCTTAAAACGTGTTGACTGTTTCGATTTATTGCAATTGATTTGCTTACTGGAAATTTCTGAAATTCTGGATTTGAGTTCTTCAAAGTGTTATAAAAGCATAGAAAAAAGAAGTACTTCAAAATTCAAAGTAAAAAAAAATGATAAATGAAATACGACCAGTGTGTAATTCTGCCGAAAAAAATACGGTAATCTGGCAGTGATTTTAGAAAATTTATCACAATTAATTGGATTACTGTTTTTGAGTAATTCCAGTGCCATTTTTGAGATAATATCTTGAACTTTCTGTGGTTACAATTTTATAATCCAGTTCGTTTTATATCATTCCAGATAAATCTATAAACATCACGCACAGTTTGCACAAAAATATTTTCCAGTAGTTCTGTTTTTGTTTTCTTCATCTAGTCTAGTGCTTTTCTCTAGGTCTCTTTTGTGTGCCTTCCTTTTCATTGAGTACCTTATTTTCTTGCTTGTCTTTTATTCACTATTCTTTGTGTTTGTCATAATTCTTGTATTCCTTTTGTTTAACCTTTCTTGTTTACACATTTTCTTGTTTGTCTTTGATTGTTCCTTGGTTTTGTGGTGCTTGGCTTTGAGATTGAGTGCTTTTGCTTTGACATCTTTCATTTAAGGTTACTAAGGCCTCAAGAGCAGATTGGTTAAGGGAAGTATTCTTTCTTGGAGTGATTTGAGTGACTCATCCTTCGGCACCTTGTTATCTTCTTTGTTGCTCACATTATTTTCTTAACCTTTGTTTGTTTTTTTGGTGTTTGTTGTTTTCCTTTATCATGGATACATATTCTAGTGCTGAATCTTCAAAACCACGCTCCACTCATAGAGCCTATGTTCTTAATGAGTTGAAAGAAGCAAGGAAAGCTCTTGCTGAAAAAGATGATGCATTACAAAGATTGGAAGAACGTTTGGCCAAGGTTGAATTAAAGCAAGAGAGGGTTTCTCCTCGGCATGATAGGCATCCTTCTCCTCGGCATTCTTACAAGGGTTCTTCTTCTCACGGCAATGGAGATGAGTCTAGACGAAGGAGGCATCGTCCTCATTCCAATGGAGGCAGCCACCACTGTGACCAAAGACATCATCAAGAACCAAAACCTCAAGTTCCGTTTGTAAAAGTTCCTAGTTTTAGTGGGGATAGTGATCCTACTTTGTATTTAGAATGGGAGGTTAAATGTGAACAAATTTTTACAGCATATAAGGTAGAAGAGGATCAAAAAGTGAATATAGCCTCTTTAGAATTCATAGATTATGCCATGAGATGATGGCATAGTATTGTAATGGACATTGGCTATAACAAGAGACCTCTCGTGGTCTCTTGGGACGATTTAAAAGAGTGTATGCGCTTTAGATTCGTACCACCACACTTTAGGAAAGACCTCATGTTGAAGCTCCAATGGTTTCAACAAGGCACGTTAAGTGTGGATGCATACTTTAAAGAGTTAGAACGCTTTTGCTTCAAGTTAAATTGCAAGAAAGTGAGGAAGTTATGATTGCTAGGTTTGTAAGTGGCCTAAGAAGGGATATTCAAGATGTTGTTGAACTTCAAGAGTATTCATCTTTGGGATCTTTGGTTCACCTTGCAATGAAGGTTGAAGCCCAACTTTCTAAGAGAAATTCTTTTAAAAACTCTCCCAATGATGGTTACTATAACAACTCTTGGAAAAATAAAAAGTCTTTTTCAAAATTTCCTTCCAAGGATTCTTTCAAACCTAAGGATTCTAGGCCTTCCACTTCTACTCCTAAATCTCCAATCAAATCGTCTAGTAAGAAATGCTTTAAGTATATGGGTTATGGTCACATTGCGGCTAATTGTCCTTCTAAAAGAAATATGTTTGTGCATAATGGCATTGTAGTTAGTGAGCATGATTCGGATTCACCTAGGCATTCTTCGCATTCTAGAGCATCTAGTGAGCATGAGAGTGAAAGTCCACTTGAAGGAGATTTGTTGGTTGTGAGAAGACTTCTTGGTCAAGTTTTACAACCTTTTTGTACCGCCCAGGTGGTCGGAAGTGATGACGTGGCAGCAAGCTATTATATAGGCGTGTTGAACGGGACACCTGGCTGGCAGAAGGGAAGGAAGTCGGGGGGGCTCGTGTAGTCGCCAGTTAGTAAGTTGGCGTGCTCCGATCTCTAGCATACCTAAACCGGCGGTCACCGGGTTTGAGATGAAATCGCCGGATGCGAACCTAGGCAACCAAGTGATTAGAGATCGCCGAAAGAAGGACATCGCCGAAGGATCAGTGAAGCTTGTTCCAGGCTTTCGAAGCAGAGGATGAAGCCATCAGATAGTCATTCCCTAGCTAGCCAGAGGTTGAGGTCGGGGAACAGCTTACCCGAACATGCACGATGAAGCAAGTGAAGTAGATCATGAAGGCGGCCGGCGAGACCACAGGGAAGGTGTGTATGAAGGCACCCGTACTCGCCACGCAGAAGAGATCACGCTCCAAGGCAGTTATGCGCTGAGTTGTTTCTTGCATAAGTAACTTAGCCGAAAAGCCTGAAGAGTAAGAAGTGGCGCCCAAGTCAAGGATGCTCCAGATGGTGACACGTGTACAACTGGATGCGAGCCACGTGTCCATATGTGTAACTGTCAGGAGAGAGAAAGTGCACAGGTATATAAGAGATTCTAACGAACTTCTGAGGTACGCGCGTTTTAGAATACTTCTTTACGCTTGGGAGAACTTGAGTACGCTGAGAAAGAATCTTGCACGGTTCCAGAGAGTTCTTGAGTTTTCTCTTAGTATTTGGTGGTTCAGTCGCTGACTTGGGCGTCGGAGCGTGATCGGCCGCAGCGGCGCCGTTCTGTCTTTTTGCAGGTTCTTGAGGTGAATCAAAGCGAAAGACGGAAGCTAACACGGCGCAAAGTCGATCCAGATCTGACGAGGCAAGGCTCTTGCGTCTTGATCAGCAGGCAGGATCATCAGGCGCCCACCGTGGGACCATGTAAAACTTGTTCCCATCCGCAGCGTGAGTTCTTGGAGTTTCTGCAATTTCTGTGTGGTTGTGTGCTGGTGCAACCATTTTCCGCTGTTCGTTGAAGTTTTGTTCGGTAAATTCGCGTTTCCACCGTTCGTTTGAAGTTTCTTTCGTTCTTGTTCAGTGAGGTGAAGTTTTTCGTCGTTCACGTGAGTTTCAATCGGTGAGATCGAAGCTTCACCATTCGTTTGGGTTTTTGACCGGTGAATCAGAGGTTTTGGTGGAGGAGTGGTAGGTTCGTGTTGAGATTGCAAGTTTCTGCGAAGGTCTGTGCTGTTGAGATTGTGTTCCTGAAGTTCTTTGGAGTTCACGAAGTTCTGACCGAGTGATTGCTGGATCGATCATCGCTGAAGGAGGTTTTGTTCATTGCTCGTTGTGGTCTGTTAAGTTTTCATGAGAAAGATGAGAAGCAACCGTTCAAGTTCAGTCGTGCCAGCTGCAGCTGAAGGCGCCATGACTATGGCGCAGATGGTGGAGATCATGCGTGCGCTGCAGGCGAATGTGGAGGCCTCGCGTATAGAGCAGGCAAAGATGCATGAGGACCTAGTCGCCTCTCAGGCCAGGAATGAAGAGCTCAGCAGTGTGACTGAGGAGTTGCGCCGAGCTCTTCAGGAGCAGAGAGGGCGCCCAGTCGCTGAAGAAGTCGCACCATCGTCGCCACCTCGCGTTTTCCCCATGCCATTTGCTCAGGCGATCACGGACACGCGCCTATCCCTGCGAGTGTGGTACCCGTGAAGGCTACTTTCACCGGCGTGGAGGATCCTGAAGCACATCTCACCACGTTCCACACGCAGATGATGCTGTCAGGAGGCTCGGATGTTGTGTATTGCAAGATGTTTGTGAGCACGCTCCAAGGAACAGCGCTGGAATGGTTTGTGAGCCTGCCTAAAGGTCACATAACCAATTTCCAACAGTTTTCGAAGCTTTTTTTCGAGCAGTACATAGTGAACAAGGCGCCGCCTAGGGTGTCTTATGATCTGTTCGACATAAGGCAGTACCAGGGAGAGTCCCTCAGGGACTACTTGAACCGTTTTGGGGCGCAGATGGTCCGCTCGCCGGCCAAGGACGAAGAGATGTTGGTCTACGCCTTCAAGAAGGGCGTGCTGCCGGGACCTTTCTGCGAGGCGTTGATCAGGGCTCACCCCGCCACGTTTGCTGAGGTTAGGCGACTTGCAGTGGCCCACATCGCCGATGAGAGTGAGGTCGCCGAGAAGAGAGGGAGCGTGGCCCCCGCTAGGCCACGTGCCCAGACCAGGATCCAGCCACAGAGGGTGCTGGAGACAGCGGCGGCTAAGAGGGATCAAAGGACCCGCCATCCTTATGATCCAAGGAAAAATAAGGGCAGGGGCCCAGGGCGCCCCAGGGAGTACAATCGCCCACCAAAGCATAAGTTTGTCATGCGGTTGGCGGACCTGATCGCCATTCCCAATATAGCAGCCAAGCTCAAGGCACCTGAGAAAGTGGGCGACAAGGTGTTAGGACCGAAGCCCGACGCTTGGTGCGAATTCCACCAGGGTTTTGGTCACACCGTGGATTCATGTTTGGCATTGGGATACCAGCTCGACGACCTGGTCAAGAGCGGGTTCCTAAATGATTACTTGCTGGACAGGAGGGCGGGGGGAGCGTCGAGCTCCCAGCCAGCAGGTGGTGAGGCTCAGCAGCACGAGATGCCCACTCATGGAGAGATCCACACCATCGCAGGAGGTTTCTCGGGTGGTGGATGCACCGCGTCACAGAGGAAGAAGTATGCGAGGTCTGTGATGACGGTGGACATGTTCGAGGATCACTCGCCAGACGTGGACATCACGTTCACAAGGGAAGATCTCAGGGACGTTGTTCCTCATGACAACGATCCAATAGTCATCTCGCTTGTTACGGCGGGAAGGAAGGTCCACAGGGTTCTGGTGGACCAAGGAAGCTCGGCAGATGTGATGTTATGGCCGACTTTCACGCAGCTGCAGTTGCCCCTTGACCAGCTGAGGCCCTATGGAGGGTGCTTGTATGGTTTTGCTGGCGATCAGGTGGAGGTCAGGGGGTACATAGAGTTAAGAACTACATTCACGGATGAGGCGGGCTCGAGGACGGAGAAAATCAAGTACCTCGTCGTGAATGCTCCCTCAGCATATAACATTCTGTTGGGAAGACCAACGCTCAACAGAATAGGAGCTGAGCCTTCAACCAGGCACATGAAGGTGAAGTTGCCATCGATGGAAGGGGTGGTGATCACCATCAAATCTGACCAGAAGGAGGCGAAGAAATGCTATGAGAATAGCCTCAAGAATAAGAGGTCGGTGAGTTACATCACAACGACGCCGCCTCCCGGTGTGAAGCCCAGGCCAACAGAATGGCGAGTTGTTGATCAGCGATGGAGGTGGCCGCCGGAGGCGACGTCGCCATGATGGATGCTGAGGCTGAGGGAGAGAACGCCGATCGGGAAGAAGAGGCGAGGAACCGCCCAGAGGAAGCGAGGGAGCTGGGAATCGCCAGGGCGGTGATCGCCAGGGAAGCTAGACCCAAACCCGTCGAGGAGTGGCTCGAAAGGGAGATCGGGGGAAGGTCTTCAAGCTGGGAAGATCCTTGGAGGCTGAGCTCCAAGACCAGATCGCCAAGGTGATAGAGCGGCATCTGGATGCTTTTACATGGTCTGCTTCGGACATGCCGGGAATCGACCCCGACTTCTTGTGCCACCATCTAGCAATGGATCACCAGGTCAGGCCAGTGCGACAAAGAAGAAGGAAGTTCAACGAGGAGAGAAGGCAGGCGATCAGGGATGAAACACAGAAGCTCCTCGCTGCAGGCCACATCAGGGAAGTCCAGTACCCTGAGTGGCTGGCCAATGTCGTACTGGTGAAGAAAAGCAATGGGAAGTGGCGCATGTGCGTCGATTTCACTGACCTAAACAAGGCTTGCCCAAAGGATTCGTATCCTTTGCCAAGCATAGACGCCCTGGTTGACAGTGCTGCAGGGTGCAAGTTGCTGAGCTTCCTGGACGCCTTCTCGGGGTACAACCAGATAAAGATGCATCCCATGGATGAAGAGAAGACCGCCTTCATGACCGAGAGATCGTGCTACTGCTACAAGGTGATGCCCTTTGGGCTGAAGAATGCGGGGGCCACGTACCAGAGGTTGATGGATAGGGTACTTGCACCAATGCTGGGGAGGAATGTGCAAGCGTACGTGGATGATATGGTCGTGACCTCGCCGGAGAAGAGCAAGCACGTTGCGAACTTGGAGGAGTTGTTCAACACAATCGCCAAGTTCAGATTAAAGCTGAACCCCGAGAAGTGCATTTTTGGCGTGGAGGCGGGGAAGTTCTTGGGATTCCTCTTAACTGAAAGAGGAATAGAGGCCAATCCTGATAAGTGCGCTGCCATCATGGCGATGAGGAGCCCGGCTACTGTGAAGGAGGTGCAGCAACTTACAGGTCGGATGGCCGCTCTATCTCGTTTCGTGTCGGCTAGCGGAGAGAAGGGCCATTCGTACTTTCAGTGTTTAAGGCGGAACAACAAGTTTGCCTGGACGAAGGAGTGTGAAGAGGCCTTCGTCAAGCTTAAAGAGTACCTGGCGAGCCCGCCGGTTTTGTGCAAACTGTTGGTGGGAACCCCTCTCAGGTTGTACTTTGCTGTGACTGAGAGGGCGGTGAGTGCGGTGCTCGCCCAAGACCAAGATCAGGCTCAAAAGCCTATTTACTTCGTCAGCAAGGTGCTGCAGGGCCCGGAGGTGAGATATCAGCCTTGGAGAAAGCTGTATTGGCTGTTGTATTTTCGGCGAGGAGGTTGCGCCATTATTTTCACAGTTTTACCATACTGGTGATGACCGACTTGCCCATCCAGAAAGTCTTGAAGAAGCCTGATGTAGCTGGTAGGATGGTGAAGTGGGCGGTGGAGCTGTCGAAGTTCGATATCAAGTACGAGCCTCGAGGTCCGATCAAGGGGCAGATTTTCGCTGATTTTGTGGTCGAGCTCTCATCAGAAGCAGCGCGAGTTGAGGGGGATGATTTCCGTTGGGTGCTCTCGGTGGACGGATCGTCGAACCAGCAGGGTAGCGGTGCTGGAGTCAACCTGGAAGGGCCCAACGGTGTGCTGATTGAGCAGTCCCTGAGGTTTGCTTTCAAAGCCAGCAACAATCAAGCAGAATATGAGGCACTGATCGCCGGAATCTTGTTGGCCAAGGAGATGGGAGCTAGAGTGCTGATGGCTAAGAGTGACTCGCTGTTGGTCACGGGACAAGTAACAGGCGAGTTCCAGGCCAAGGATCCACAAATGGCGGCTTACCTAGAGTATGTGCGGGAGTTGAAGAGTTCCTTTGTCTCCTTTGAAGTGGTGCATGTGCCCAGAGAGCAGAATGCCCGAGCTGACTTGCTAGCTAAGCTCGCCAGTTCGGGCAAGGGGGGTAGACAGAGGACGGTGATCCAAGAAACTCTAAAGACGCCTAGAGCATTTGTGGCAGACCATCTGGTTCTTCAAATAAGCAAGTCGACGGAGAAAGCGGCGAGGAGTCACAGGTCTTTAACTCAGGAGACCTTGAGATCGCCGAGAATAAGAGCATGTCGGGGGGAGAAGGTGAACGTGGCGCAGGTCTGCGCTACCCATGAGCCAGACACCTGGATAACACAGTACAAGCGATGCCTGGCGGATGGCCTTCTCCCACTGGATCTAACAGAGGCCAGGAAGATAAAGAAGAACTCCAGCAAGTTCACGATGATTGATGGCGAGTTGTATAGGTTTGGGTTCACACACCCACTCCTGGAATGTGTGCACGGAGAGAAATGTACAAGAATTATGGCCGAGCTCCATGAAGGGATATGCGGAAGTCACGTCGGGGGTCGAGCTCTGGCCGCGAGAACCCTCCGTGCAGGTTACTACTGGCCAACAATGAGGGAGGACTGCAAGAAGTATGCACAGTGTTGCAATCAATGTCAGCAGCACACCGATTGGCACAAAGCGCCTCCCGAAGAGTTGAAGTCGATTTACAGCCCTTGGTCGTTTCATACGTGGGGGATCGACATTCTGGGACCTTTCCCATTGGCGATCAGGCAGATGAAGTACTTGGTGGTGGCGATTGAATATTTCACCAAGTGGATCGAAGCAGAACCAGTAGCCCAGATCACCGCACACAAGATCGAGAGCTTTGTGTGGAAGAACATCGTGTGCCGGTTTGGTGTGCCTAAGCGCCTGGTGTCAGACAATGGGACTCAATTTGTAAGTCACCTGTTGAAGAAGCTGTGCGAAGAGGTGGGAATTCAACAAGTGTTTGCATCCGTCGAGCATCCCCAGACAAATGGCCAAGTAGAGTCCGCCAATCGGGTATTGCTAAGAGGCTTGAAGAGAAGGCTAGAGAAGGCCAAGGGATCGTGGGCTGAGGAAGTACCCCGCATAGTTTGGGCGTACCACACCACCGAGCAGTCAGGAACCCATGAGACCCCGTTTAGCTTGGTCTATGGGTGCGACGCAATGATTCCAGTGGAGATCCAGGAGAGCTCGCCGAGATTCCAGAACTTTGTAGCGGAAGACTCGAATGAGGAAAGAAGGTTGAATCTGGATTTGCTGGATGAGGTCAGGGAGGAGGCAAGAGTAAAAGCCGAGGCAGTAAAAAGAAGGATTGAATGAAGGTATAACTCGAAGGTGATGCCAAGGCAGTTCAAAGAAGGCGACCTGGTGATGAGGAAGGCCCACCAGTACGAGATGGAGAACAAGTTGTCGCCTAAGTGGACGGGACCGTTCAGAATAACCGAGGCGCTCGAGAACGGCGCCTACCGCTTAGAAACTTTGGAAGGAGGGGCGATTCCTCGCACTTGGAACGCCACACACCTCAAGTTATATTACAGTTGAAGCTTTGTAAGTAAAAACAAACACGAAGAGTTTTGCAAGTTTCTATTAAAACAGTTTGAAGGGGGCACTCTTTTTTCCCTAAGGAGGGTTTTTAATGAGGCCACCCAATAAAGAAGAGTTTTTCGAAGTTTAAAGTGTTTTAGATTGCATGCTTATTGTTACGAAAGTTTTAGAAAAAAGACCTTGTCACTCGTATGTGATTTAAGGCAAGTTTGAAGTTATGTTGCATGCTTTCTAAAAAAATTTTAAGTCCCCATCGCTTTTCGGCGATTGGCGACATCAGTTAAAGTTAAAAGTCCTCATCGACTTTCGGCGATCGGAGGCACCAGCAACGTTTAAAAGACCTCAACGCCCTCGCGCGTCCTGAGGCGAGAAAGAGATTAAAGACCTCCTCGTCGTCGAGCGAGTGCAGGCGAGAAAGTAAAAAGTCCTCAGTGCCTCCAGGGGAGAGAAGATGTAGCCCCTGGGGCAATGTAGAGGCACCGGTAAAAAGTCCTCAGTGCCTCCAGGGGAGAGAAGATGTAGCCCCTGGGGCAATGTAGAGGCACAAGATAAAGACCTTCTCGTCGTCGAGCGAGTTCAGGCGAGTTAAAGACCTTCTCGCCGTCGAGCGAGTTCAGGCGAGTTAAAGACCTTCTCGCCGTCGAGCGAGTTCAGGCAAGATAAAGACCTTCTCGCCGTTGAGCGAGCTCAGGCAAGATAAAATCCTTCTCGTCTCGAACGAGTTCAGGTACGGTGTAGAGGGTGGAAGAAGTTTGAAGGATGGCTAAGGTAGGTTCGAAGAGAACGCCTAGCTGTCCGGCTTATTGTTCTGAAACTCAGGGAGGTAGAGAAGGATCCGAAAGGCGCCTCTACCCCCCAGATGAGGGAACTATAGCCAAGTTACGAAGGCAAAAGGGACTTACATTGCCGGGACCCTCTGGCGATCAGAAGAAATTCAGGCGATGGCAAGAGTAAGGACCCATTTTGATGGAGCAGATCAGGTGAACTACATCTTAAACTATCAGTTGGATTGAAACTTGCTGTTTAGTAAGTAGTTTCGCGCTGAAGTTCGTTGTCATAAAGTTCACAAGCTATTAAAATGTTGTCGTTCGAAAGGTGATAGTTTGATCGAGTTTGAAGCATTAAGTAAACGGTAGAATCGCTAAGTTACTTTGTTTAAGCGGTTTTTACAAGAAGAAGCAAAGCAGACAGAGAGACCATATGTATAAGCAGAAAAATTTATAATAAAGGCAGTATCAGTTCAAGTACATAAGAATAGAGGAAAAATATTACAAGCAAGGCCTAAAGATTGTGCAAAAAGATATCAGGGAATAAGCGGTGGAGGGAGATGACTAATCTTCGGAAGGCACGATCTTCCCATCCACCACTTCGTTGTATAGTGATACCATGGAGAGGTCGAGCTCGGGGTACTGGCAGGTGACTTGCTCCAGGGCGGCGTCGAACCCAGCGGCGAGGACTTGGGCGGAGCTCAGTTCGAGCTCTTCGTTTTGCTTTTTGAGCCCCTCGGTTTGCTGTTCTAGCTCGTCAGCTCGTTTCTTCAGTTCTTCAGTTTTCTCACGAGCTTGAACGAGGTCTTCAGCAACCTTTTTGCTTTCCTCCCGCGCCTGGGCCAGCTCTGCAACAGTTCTTTTGTTTTCCTCTCTAGCTTCGGCGAGCTCAGCCACGACGTCGTTCCTCTCCTTTTCGACCTTCCCAAGGAGAACCTCCTAATCAACCGACCTTTTCTCGAGGTTCTCTACCTTGGCTGCATCCGCTTTTATTGATGCCTCCAAGTCAGCCACCTTGAGTCGGTAGGGAACCAGCTTACTCTCCAGCTCGATTTTCTCTTGAGCTAGGAGATGCAGTTTCTGGCGTAGATCAGAGGCCTCCTTGCGTGCCACCCTCAGCTCGGCACTCATGGCGTCTTCCACCCTTGAGTGATCAATCTCCGCCATCATGAGGTTGCAGGACAGCTTCTCCGCATCGATCCTTATCAGGCGATTCTCCTCTTGGAGTGTGGAGATATCACCCTGAAGTTTTTTGGTGGAGCTCTCCACAGATTTTGTTATGATGGAGGGGAGGTCCTCTGCCATCATTTTCAGCTTAGCTGTGAAGGGCCCCCATATTTCTTTGACCGCGGGGGGAAGGCTTGCAGCCGCTGTTGGCGGAGGGGCTGAAGGGGCCTGGTGCTGACTCTCACCACCACCCTCTTGAATTGGTTGAGGAAGTTGGGTTTCCTGGCGTGGTGGTGAAGAGGGGGACTCGGTAATGAGTATTGGCGAGTTGTGAGCGCCCTCATCCCCACCTGGTGCAGCTTCAGCGATTGAGGCAGTTGAAGGAGGACCCTCTCCAGCAGATACGAATGGCGTGGAGGCGCTCGGAGGGTTCTCCATGAACTTAGGCTCATTGCCTTCAACCGCAGGAAGTGCAGCTGCCAAGGGTATCGCTTGGACTGGCGGTGTTGGAGCTGGGGGAGTAGGCGGTGTTGGTGTTGGTAGAGCAGGTGGTGAAGAAGGTGTCGCCCTTCTCCTTTTAGTAATGAGGCCGTCCTCAGTTGCCTCATCATCTTCATCTTCGTCTTCTTGAACCACTTGAGGAGTTTTCCTCTTTGGTTTCTTTAAGACGAGCTTCTTTCGTTGAGGGGCGGGCAGTGCCTCTGGAGGAGCTGGGCCTTGAGGGGGCGATCTGCCCTGGGCAGCGGCGATCTCCACCACTGAGTTTGGCACGGTTTGAGAGCCCGACGCCAATCTGTGGGTTCGGGCGAGCGCCCTCAGTTCAGCCAATTTGCCTTTGCCCAACATGAGATCTGCACGGTGCAAAAATATACAAGTAAGCGCGAAGGCAAAGGTAAAATATACGAGTACGAGTGCGAATGATGCAAACAAATGGTGCAGGAAATAAAAACCAAGTCTAATGCGCCACAAGCAGGACGCCCAATAATAGATAACAGAGATGCAGCACAAGACGAAAACCTAAAAGTCGAGGTAAGCGCTAACCTATGTGAGCTTCGAGTTGGCCCTCGAGGAACTCGAAGGTGATTATTGCAGAGGTAGGAAAGGTGATGTTAGCGGCTGCCACGCTTTTCCAGAAGAGGCATAGATCCTTGTCCAACTCGCCCATGTTGTCAGGACTTCTTGGCCTTCTGAAGCTTTCCTTGGAGTCCTTATTTCCCTTGTTTACCCAGTACAAGGGAAAGCCATCTAGCAGCGAAGGGTCTTGATCATTTTGGCGCACTTGGACGAACTTTCCCTTCCAATCTTTGTAAGATTGCTGGAAGATGGAGAGGATCGACCTCCCAGCAATTCCGTTCAAGCTCACCCAGGGGCGATCTCCAGGATTCTTGGCCTCGAACAGGAAAAGGAAGACGTCTACCGAGGCTGGTAGTCCCAAATGCGCGCACATAATTTGGAACGCCCGCACGAATGCCCAGCTGTTGGGATGGAGCTGGGCGGCGGCGATGTTGAGCTCGGTCAATAGTTCCCGTTCAAAACGGGTGAAGGGAAGCCTGAGTTTCACCTTCTTGAAGAGAGTAGTATAAAGGAAGTAGAACAGCTCGTCGTTGTTCCCCTTGTCATCCGTGCAGATTGGCACGTCGGGGGGGCAAGGCAGCACCATCAGTTTGTCGTCGTGCTCCTTGTGGAATGAAAGGTTGGGTTCGTCCCCTTTCTTCAACCATAGCACCGCCAATGCAGAGTTTACTGAAGAAGTCTCCTTCAGCAAAGTTGGGGTGGCCCATGGGTAGAGTTTCTTGAAGTCTGGAGTGGGAATGGAGGCTCCTCCGGCGACTGGCGGAGTTGCCTGAGCAAGGTTGGGACGAGATGTTGCAGGCCTCTCAACCTGGGAAGAGGGAGCACCAGATGCTCGCGATAGGTTTTGCGCTTGGGATGGAGGGTTTCGTGACGAAGGAGGAGGATTCGCGGTGGTCTTTGTACAAGCCATCGCGGGAACTGCAAAGGAAAAAGAAAAAGAAAGATGAACGAAGGTCGTAGAGATCGACTCGATTGTGGACGAAGGATGAAAACGAACGAACGAAAGTTCGTTGTGATGAAAGTAATGGAAGACGAAGCCCTAAGTGACGAAAAGGGAGAAGAAGAAGAAACAACCCACAGCGTATGCACTAGGCAGATAATGGATGATGCGAATCGGTTAAAATGCAGCAAATATCAACAGAGGAAGTAAAAGAGGTACCTTTCGATGATCAGATGAGCGTTGAAGGGAGTTGGGGATTGAGAGAGTCGAAGAGCGTCGTGGGTTTGCAGAGAAAACTCAGAGCGTTTTGAGAAGGCAGAAAGATGATGAAACAGTAAAAATGAAAAGGGTTTAAGGGTTTTTCAAACGTTTTTGGAAGCACAAACGACAGCTGAAGATGACCGTTGATGAAGCCACGTGTCGAGCGATTGGAAAAGGTGTTTGGTGGAGCGTCAGAAAAGCAGAAGGTACGAACGTTTGGAATTCTGCGCCAGCGCCACGTAGATCGGCAGTGACGTGACCACTTAGTCTTTTCGCTGGACAAGTCTTCGCTTAAGACTGGGGGGCTTGTGTACCGCCCAGGTGGTCGGAAGTGATGACGTGGCAGCAAGCTATTATATAGGCGTGTTGAACGGGACACCTGGCTGGCAGAAGGGAAGGAAGTCGGGGGGCTCGTGTAGTCGCCAGTTAGTAAGTTGGCGTGCTCCGATCTCTAGCATACCTAAACCGGCGGTCACCGGGTTTGAGATGAAATCGCCGGATGCGAACCTAGGCGACCAAGTGATTAGAGATTGCCGAAAGAAGGACATCGCCGAAGGATCAGTGAAGCTTGTTCCAGGCTTTCGAAGCAGAGGATGAAGCCATCAGATAGTCATTCCCTAGCTAGCCAGAGGTTGAGGTCGGGGAACAGCTTACCCGAACATGCACGATGAAGCAAGTGAAGTAGATCATGAAGGCGGCCGGCGAGACCACAAGGAAGGTGTGTATGAAGGCACCCGTACTCGCCACGCAGAAGAGATCACGCTCCAAGGCAGTTATGCGCTGAGTTGTTTCTTGCATAAGTAACTTAGCCGAAAAGCCTGAAGAGTAAGAAGTGGCGCCCAAGTCAAGGATGCTCCAGATGGTGACACGTGTACAACTGGATGCGAGCCACGTGTCCATATGTGTAACTGTCAGGAGAGAGAAAGTGCACAGGTATATAAGAGATTCTAACGAACTTCTGAGGTACGCGCGTTTTAGAATACTTCTTTACGCTTGGGAGAACTTGAGTACGCTGAGAAAGAATCTTGCACGGTTCCATAGAGTTCTTGATTTTTCTCTTAGTATTTGGTGGTTCAGTCGCTGACTTGGGCGTCGGAGCGTGATCGGCCGCAGCGGCGCCGTTCTGTCTTTTTGCAGGTTCTTGAGGTGAATCAAAGCGAAAGACGGAAGCTAACACGGCGCAAAGTCGATCCAGATCTGACGAGACAAGGCTCTTGCGTCTTGATCAGCAGGCATTTGTTCATACAAGATGTCTTATTCAAAACAACATTTGTTCTTTAAAAGTGGATGGGGGAAGTTGTGCTAATGTGGCTAGTACAAGAGTAGTAGATAAGTTTGGTTTGTCTACTATCTCTCATACAAAGCCCTACAAATTACAATGGTTAAGTGAGGTAGGCGAAATCATTGTGAACAAACAAGTCCTCATTAATTTCTCTATTGGCAAATACAAAGATGAGGTCTTGTGTGATGTTGTGCCCATGGAAGCTACACATGTTCTTTTAGGAAGGCCATGGCAATTTGATAGAAAAATTTTCATGATGGCTTTACCAATAAAATCTCTTTTGATTTCCATGGTCACAAGGTCATTTTAAAATCTCTCTCTCTCTCTCCAAGAGAAGTCCATGAGGACCAAATTCTTATGAAGAAAAATAGGGAGAATGAAAAAGAAAAGAGTCCAAAGCATACGCTTTGTACCGCCCTGGTAGTCGGGAGTGATGACGTGGCATCCTGCTACAGTATAGGCGTGTGGGCAAGGCGCCAGGCTGGCAGAAGGGAAGGAAGTCGGGGGGCTCGTGAAGCCGCCAGTTATTAAGTTGGCGTGTTCCGATCTCCAGCATATCAGAATAGGCGATCACCGGGTTAAAGATGAAGCCGCCAGATGTGAACTCAGGCGACCAAGCGGTTGGAGATTGCCAGAGAAAGCACATCGCCGAAGATGAAGGAGAAGCAGATTATGAAGGCGGCCGGCGAGACCACAGGGAAGGTGTATGAGGACACCCTAACTCGCCAATTCCAGTAGAGATCGCACTCCCAAGTTAGCTATGCACTGGGCAGTACCATGCATAAGTAACTTAGCCAAAATGAGAGTAGAAGCAGCGCCAAGTCAAGGAGGCTCCAGATGATGGCACGTGTACGACTGGATGCGAGCCACGTGTCCAGGTCTGTAACTGCCAGGAGAGAGAAAACAACCAGGTATATAAGAGTTCTCAACAAACTTTCTGAGGTACGCACGTTCAGTTTATACTCTTTACGCTTGCGAGTTATAGAGCTGTCTGTGAGAGAGGATTTGCACGGTTCTTGTTCTCTTAGTATTTGGTGATTCGGTCACTGACTTGGGCGTTGGAGTGCGATCGGCCGCAGCGGCGCCGCTCTGTTTCTTTGCAGGTTCTGGAGGTGGATCTTGAAGAGGAACGAAGGTGTGAAGCGGTGCGCACGTTGATCCTTTGACAAGGCAGTTTCCAGCGTTCCGGTCAACAGGCAGGATCATCAGGCGCCCACCGTGGGGCCGTGTAAAACTTGCTCCCATCCACAGTGTGAGTTCTTGGAGGTTTTCGAAGTTTTCTGCGTGGTTGTGTGCTGGTGCAACCATCGTTCGCTGTTTGCTTGAGTTTCGTTCGGTGAATTCGCATGTTATACCGTTTGTTTGGGTTTTCGATCGGTGGAGTGAGGTTTTCCTGCTGTTTACGCGTAATTTGTTCGGTGGAGTTCGAGTTCTTTCGCTCGTTTGGTTGTCCGTGGTGAAGCGGTGCGCACGTCGATCCTTTGACGAGGCAGTTTCCAGCGTTCCGGTCAACAGGCAGGATCATCAGGCGCCCACCGTGGTTTCGGGTGAAGTTGTGGTTTTCTTTGAAGGTTTGCGGTGTTCTTGAGTTTTCTTGTGCAGTTTCGCACAGTTTTCTCCGATTGGTCGCTGAATCGGTCGTGGTTGAGGTGTCGTTCGCTGCATTCTGTGATTCGCTGAGTTTCATGAGAAAAATGAGACGCAATCGTTCAAGTCCAGTTGTGCCCGTTGCTGCCGAAGGCGCCGCTGCCATGACCATGGCGCAGATGGCAGAGATGATGCGTTCGTTGCAGGCAACTGTGGAAGCCTCACGCGTAGAGCAGGCGAGAATGCATGAGGACCTGGTCGCCTCTCGCGCCAGGAATGAGGAGCTCAGCAAGGTGACTGAAGAGCTGCGTCAAGCTCTTCAGGAGCAGCAAAGGCGTTCTTCTGCTGAGGAGGTGGCGCCGTCGTCGCCACCTCGTGTTTTCCCTATGCCTTTTGTTCAGGCGATTACTGACACGCCTATTCCCACGAGCGTGGTTCCGGTTAAGGCTGTCTTTACCGGCGTGGAGGATCCAGATGCTCATCTAACCACGTTCCATACGCAAATGATGCTGTCAGGAGGGTCAGACGCCGTCTACTGCAAGATGTTCGTGAGTACACTCCAGGGAACGGCGATGGAGTGGTTTGTGAGCCTGCCTAACGACCACATAACCAATTTTCAACAGTTCTCGAAGATTTTTGTCGAGCAGTACATCGTGAATAAGGCACCGCCCAGGGTGTCTTATGATCTGTTTGATATAAGGCAGTACCAGGGAGAGTCCCTCAGAGATTACCTGAATCGCTTTGGAGCGCAGATGGTCAGATCGCCGGCCAAGGATGAAGAAATGCTGGTCTATGCCTTCAAAAAGGGCGTGCTGCCGGGACCATTCTGCGAGGCCTTGATCAGGGCTCACCCCGCGACGTTTGCTGAAGTCAGGCGACTTGCGGTGGCTCACATCGCTGACGAGAGTGAAGTCGCCGAGAAGAGAGGAAGCGTGGTTCCCGCCAGGCCACGCGCCCAGACCAGGATCCAGCCGCAGAGGGTGCTGGAAACAGCGGCGGCGGCCAGGAAGGACCAGAGGACTCGCCATCCTTACGATAGGAGGAACAAGGGAAGGAGCCAGGGGCGCCAGCAACCAGCACGCCGGGAATACAATCGCCCGCCTAAGCACAAGTTTGTCATGGGACTAGCGGATCTAATCGCCATTCCTAACATATCTGTTAGGTTGAAAGCGCCTGAGAAGGTGGGCGACAAGGTGCTGGGGTCAAAGCCGGATGCCTGGTGTGAGTTTCACCAAGGTTTTGGCCACACTTTGGACTCGTGTTTGTCCTTGGGATATCAGCTCGACGATCTGGTTAAGAGCGGGTTCCTAAATGACTATCTGCTGGACAGGAGGACGGGGGGAGCGTCGAGTTCCCAGCCAGCAGGTGGAGAAGCCCAGCAACACGAGATGCCTATCCACGGGGAGATCCACACCATTGCAAGGGGCTTCTCAGGTGGCGGATGCACCGCATCGCAGAGGAAGAAGTACGCGCGATCGGTGATGACAGTGGATATGTTTGAAGATCACTCGCCGGAAGTGGACATTACGTTCACCAGGCAGGATCTTCGGGATGTTGTGCCTCATGACAACGATCCCATAGTCATTTCGTTAGTTACGGCGGGAAGGAAGGTCCACAGAGTTCTAGTGGACCAAGGAAGCTCGGCAGACGTGATGTTCTGGCCGACTTTCACGCAGCTGGAGTTGCCCCTTGACCAGCTAAGGCCCTATGGAGGGTGCCTATATGGGTTCGCCGGTGACCAGGTGGAGGTCAGGGGGTACATTGAGCTGAGAACCACGTTTACAGATGAGGCTGGGTCGAGGACGGAGAAAATCAAGTACCTCATCGTAAACGCTCCTTCAGCATACAACATCCTGTTGGGAAGGCCCACGCTTAACAGGATAGGCGCCATCCCGTCGACTCGGCACATGAAGGTAAAGTTGCCATCCATGGAGGGGGTGGTGATCACGATCAAGTCTGATCAGAAAGAAGCGAAAAAGTGCTATGAGAATAGCCTGAAAAACAAGAGGTCGGTGAGTTATGTAACAACCACCCCACCTCCCGGTGTGAAGCCCAGATTGACGGTAACAGAGGAGGCCGCCGGAAGAGATGTGGAGATGGTGGACGCTGAGCTGGGGGAGAGGAATGCTGGTCTGGAGGAGTAAGAGGCGCGGAATCGCCCTGAGGAAGCGAGGGAGCAGGGAATCGCCAGGACGGTGATCGCCAGAGAATCCAGGCCAAAACCTGTCGAGCAGTGGCTCGAAAAGGAGATCGGAGGAAAGATCTTCAAGCTGGGAAGATCTCTTGAAGTCGAGCTCCAGGACCAGATCGCCAAGGTGATTGAGCGGCATCTGGACGCATTTGCATGGTCCGCGTCGGACATGCCCGGGATTGATCCCGACTTCCTGTGCCATCATCTGGCGATGGACAATTTGGTGAGACCAGTGCGACAAAGGAGAAGAAAGTTCAACGAGGAAAGGAGGCAGGCGATCAGGGACGAAACACAGAAACTCCTCGCTGCAGGCCACATCAGGGAAGTCCAGTATCCTGGATGGCTGGCAAATGTCGTGCTGGTGAAGAAGAGTAACGGGAAATGGCGCATGTGCGTCGACTTCACCGACCTGAACAAAGCTTGCCCAAAGGATTCGTATCCTTTACCAAGCATAGATGCCCTGGTCGATAGTGTTGCAGGGTGTAAGTTGCTGAGTTTCTTGGATGCCTTCTCGGGATATAATCAGATCAAGATGCATCCCATGGATGAAGAGAAGACAGCCTTCATGACGGAGAGATCGTGCTATTGCTATAAGGTGATGCCGTTTGGGCTGAAGAACGCGGGGGCCACATACCAGAGGCTGATGGATCGAGTACTTGCACCAATGCTGGGAAGGAACGTGCAAGCGTACGTCGATGACATGGTCGTGACCTCGCTGGAAAAAAACAAGCACGTTGCAGACTTGGAAGAATTGTTCACGACGATCGCCAAGTTCAGGTTAAAGCTCAATCCGGAGAAATGCATTTTCGGCGTGGAGGCTGGAAAGTTTTTGGGTTTCCTCTTGACTGAAAGAGGAATAGAAGCCAACCCAGACAAGTGTGCCGCCATCTTGGCGATGAGGAGCCCAGCTACGGTGAAAGAAGTCCAGCAGCTAACAGGTCGGATGGCAGCCCTATCTCGCTTCGTGTCAGCTAGCGGAGAAAAGGGGCATCCCTATTTTCAGTGTCTGCGGCGCAATAATAAGTTTGTTTGGACGAAAGAGTGTGAGGAAGCTTTCGTCAAGCTGAAGGAGTATCTGGCGAGCCCGCCGGTTCTATGCAAACCGCTGGTGGGAATCCCTCTCAGGTTGTATTTTGCTGTAACTGAGAGGGCGGTGAGTGCGGTGCTCGCCCAGGATCAAGATCATGCTCAGAAGCCTATTTATTTTGTGAGCAAGGTGTTGCAGGGCCCAGAAACGAGATATCAGGCCCTGGAGAAGGCTGCGCTGGCTGTGGTATTTTCGGCGAGGAGGTTGCGCCACTACTTCCATAGTTTCACAATACTGGTGATGACTGACCTGCCCATCCAGAAGGTCTTGAAGAAACCTGACGTTGCGGGAAGGATGGTGAAGTGGGCAGTAGAGTTGTCAGAATTTGATATTAAGTATGAGCCCCGAGGCCCGATCAAGGGGCAAATCTTTGCAGATTTCGTGGTTGAGCTCTCATCAGAGGCGACGCGGGTTGAAGGAGACGTTTTCCGTTGGGTACTTTCGGTGGATGGATCGTCGAACCAGCAGGGTAGCGGTGCTGGAGTCATATTGGAAGGACCCAACGGCGTGCTGATCGAACAATCTTTGAGGTTTGCCTTCAAAGCCAGTAACAATCAAGCAGAGTATGAGGCGCTGATCGCCGGAATTTTGCTGGCCAAGGAGATGGGAGCTAGGGTGCTGATGGCTAAGAGTGACTCGCTGCTAGTCACGGGGCAAGTAACAGGCGAGTTCCATGCTAAAGATCCACAAATGGTGGCTTACTTGGCATATGTGCAGGAATTGAAGAGTTCCTTTGCCTCCTTTGAAGTAGTACATGTACCCAGAGAGCAGAATGCCCGAGCTGACTTGCTAGCTAAGCTCGCCAGCTCAGGCAAGGGGGTAGGCAGAGGACGGTGATTCAAGAAACTCTGAAGACGCCGAGAGCATTTGTGGCAGATCACCTGGTCCTTCAGATCAGCAAGTCGACGGAGAAAGCCGCGAGAAGCCATAAGTCCCTGACGCAAGAAACTCTGAGATCGCCGAGAATTAGAGCTTGCCGGGGAGAGAAGGTGAACGTGATGCAGGTCTGCGCTACCCATGAGCCAGACACTTGGATAACCCAGTACAAGCGGTGCCTGGCGGATGGCCTTCTCCCGCTGGATCCGACTGAGGCTAGGAAGGTAAAGAAGAATTCTAGCAAGTACACCCTGATTGATGGCGATCTGTACAGGTTTGGGTTCACTCACCCGCTCCTGGAATGTATAGACGGCGAGAAGTGCACAAGAATCATGGCGGAGCTCCATGAAGGTATATGCGGAAGCCACGTCGGAAGTCGAGCTCTGGCCGCGAGGACTCTCCGTGCAGGATACTACTGGCCATCGATGAAAGAAGATTGCAAGAAGTATGTCCAGTGTTGCAAACAATGCCAACAGCACGCCGATTGGCATAAGGCGCCTCCCGAGGAGTTGAAGTCGATCTATAGCCCTTGGCCGTTTCATACCTGGGGAATCGACATCCTGGGACCTTTCCCGCTGGCGATCAGGCAGATGAAGTACTTGGTGGTGGCGATTGAATATTTCACCAAGTGGATCGAAGCAGAACCAGTGGCCCAGATCACCGCACACAAGATCGAAGGTTTCGTGTGGAAGAATATTGTGTGCCGGTTTGGTGTGCCCAAGCGCCTGGTGTCGGACAACGGGACTCAGTTTGCAAGTCACCTGTTGAAGAAGCTTTGCGAAGGGGTGGGAATTCAACAAGTGTTCGCATCCGTCGAGCACCCTCAGACGAATGGCCAGGTGGAGTCAGCCAATTGGGTGTTGTTGAGAGGTTTGAAGAGAAGGCTTGAGAAAGCCAAGGGAAGTTGGGCTGAGGAGGTACCCCGTATAGTCTGGGCGTACCACACCACCGAGCAGTCAGGAACCCATGAGACCCCGTTCAGCTTGGTCTATGGGTGTGATGCCATGATTCCAGTAGAGATCCAGGAGAGCTCGCCGAGATTCCAGAACTTTGTAGAGGAAGACTCGAATGAAGAGAGAAGGCTGAACC
This sequence comes from Phaseolus vulgaris, assembly GCF_000499845.2. NCBI lineage: Eukaryota > Viridiplantae > Streptophyta > Magnoliopsida > Fabales > Fabaceae > Phaseolus > Phaseolus vulgaris. The sequence continues at coordinate 23,915,720 of NC_023755.2, forward strand.
TGGATCTACTGGACGAGGTCAGGGAAGAGGCGAGACTGAAAGCTGAGGCGGTGAAGAGAAGGATTGAACGAAGATACAACTCGAAGGTGATGCCAAGGCAGTTTAGAGAGGGCGATCTGGTGATGAGGAAGGCCCACCAGTACGAGATGGAGAATAAACTGTCGCCCAAGTGGACTGGACCGTTTAGAATAACCGAGGCGCTCGGGAACGGCGCCTACCGCTTAGAGACGCTGGAAGGAGGGGCGATTCCTCGCACCTGGAACGCCACGCACCTGAAGTTGTACTATAGTTAAGAGCTTTGTAAGTAAAGACAAACACAAAAGTCATATTACAATGTCTCTGATGAAACAGTTTGAAGGGGGCACTCTTTTTTCCCTAAGGAGGGTTTTTAATGAGGCCACCCAATAAAAGAAGAGTTTTCGAAGTATAAGGCGATTTCAGATTGCATGTTTGCTATTTTCCAAAAGTTTTGAAGAAAGACCTTGTCACTTGTACGTGATTTAAGGCAAGTAAAGATATATCGCATGCTTTCTAAAAAGTTTTTAAGTCCTCATCGTTTTTCGGCGATTGGAGGCACCAGTTAAAGTTTTTAAGTCCTCATCGTTTTTCGGCGATTGAAGGCACCAGTTAAAGATTTAAAGTCCTCATCGTTTTTCGGCGATCGGAGGCACCAGATAAAAGACCCCAACGCCCTCGCGCGTTCTGAGGCGAGATAAAGACCTCCTCGCCGTCGAGCGAGTGCAGGCGAGGAAGAGTGAAAAGTCCTCAGTGTTTCTGGGGGCGAGAAGATGTAACCCCTGGGGCAATGTAGAGGCACCAGTGAAAAGTCCTCAGTGTTTCTGGGGGCGAGAAGATGCAACCCCTGGGGCAATGTAGAGGCACCAGTAAAAAGTCCTCCGTGTTTCTGGGGGCGAGAAGATGTAACCCCTGGGGCAATGTAGAGGCACCAGTAAAAAGTCCTCTATGTTTCTGGGGGCGAGAAGATGTAACCCCTGGGGCAATGTAGAGGCTAGTTAAAGACCTTCTCGCCGATGAGCGAGTTCAGGCGAGTTAAAGACCTTCTCGCCGATGAGCGAGTTCAGGCAAGTTAAAGACCTTCTCGCCGATGAGCGAGTTCAGGCAAGTTAAAGACCTTCTCGCCGATGAGCGAGTTCAGGCGAGTTAAAGACCTTCTCGCCTACATGCGAGCTTAGGCAAGATAAAATCCTTCTCGTCTCGAACGAGTTCAGGTATGGTGCAGAGGGTGGAAGAAGTTGGAAGGTGGCTAAGGTAGGTTCGAAGAGAACGCCTAGTCACCCGGTCTTTTGTTCTGAAGTTCAAGGAGGTAAAGAAGGATCCCAAAAGGCGTTTCTACCCCCAGACAAAGAAGCAATGGCCAAAGCATGAGGCTAGAAAGAAGCTGATATCACCAAGAGTCTTTGGCGATCAGGAAGAGTTCAAACAGCGGCGAGAAGGTTAAAACACCCGTTTGATGAAGCAGGTCGAGTGGAGCGGTGTTTAAGCCAGTGACTGAGTTACAGTTCATTGCTTGAGGGATATTTTTACGATAAGGTTAATTGCCTTAAGATTACGAATTGTTAAGTGTTTGTTGCTTAAGGCTGAAGTGATCCGAAGCAGTTAAGTCAAAGGTTGTACCTACAGTTTTCCTAAGTCATTTCTTTGAAATTAAACAAGCAAGGAAAGTTGAAGCGAGTGAAGAAGTTATAAAAGGAAAAACGTAGACCTTTTGTCATTAACAGTTAACAGTTCAGAGCATATATACGAAGGGACATAAAGTTTATTACAAGTTATAATACAAGGGAAAGCACGAAGGTAGCAGATGAAGAAGAGTTGATTAGTCTTCAGCAGGAACGACTTTTCCATCCACCACTTCATTGTTCAGTGACACCATGCTAAGATCCAGGTCGGGAAACAGGCAAGCAAATTGTTCCCGCGCAGCTTCGAATCCAGCAGCCAGAATTTGAGCAGAGTTCAGCTTGAGTTCTTCAATTTGTTTCTGAAGTTCCTCAATCCGCTTCTTGAGGTCTTCAGTTTGCTCTTTCAGCTCTTTATTCTGTTGCTCCAGCTCTTCAACCTGTTTCTTGAGTTGTTCATTGGTCTCTTGAGCCTGGAGAAGGTCTTCAGTAACCTTCTTGGATTCCGCTTGCGCTTGGGCCAGTTCAGCAACTGCCTTTCCCTTCTCTTCGTTGGCTTTGGCGAGATCACCTATGGCGTCGTCCCTCGCCTTTTCCACCTGCCCGAGGAGGGTCTCTCGGTCGGCTGACCTTTTCTCTAGTTTTTGCACCTTGACGGCGTCGGCCTTCATGAGAGCCTCCAGGTCAACCACCCTGACGCGAAGGGGCACAATCTTGCTCTCCAGTTCGACCTTCTCTTGAGCAAGTTGATGCACCTTGTGGCGAAGGTCAGCGGCCTCCTTGCGCGCCAGCCTGAGCTCGGTGTTCATTGCATCCTCCACTCGGGAGTGTTCGATTTCTGCGAGCGTCAGGTTGAAAGACAACTTCTCCACCTCGACCCTCATGGTGCTGTTTTCGGTTTTGAGGTTGAAGAGGTCGTCTTGGAGCCTCCTGGTTGAGCTCTCCACAGCTCTGGTTATGATCGTCGGGATATCTTCTGCTATGGTCTTCAGCTTAGCAGATAGAGGCTCCCACATCCTAGTGACCTCCAAAGGGAGGTTTGCTGCTTGGAGAGGCACCAGGTGAGCCTGTTGTTGGTTCTCGTCGCCACTTTCCTTAGCGGGTTCTTCAGTAGGCGCTTCTTGGCGTGGCGATGGAATCGGGGATTCGGTGATCAGAATCGGAGAGGTGTGAGCAACCTCATCCCCGATTGGAGCATCTTTTGCAGCTGAGGCGTTTGAAGGGGGACCCCCTCCAGCTGACACATATGGTGTAGAGGCGCTTGGAGGGTCCTCCATGAAGTTTGGCTCTTGGGCCTCAACTGCAGGTGGCGCAGTGGCCAGTGGGACCGCTTGGACTGGTGAGGCAGGAGCCTGTGGGGGTGGCGATGATGGAGGAGGAGCAGGCGTCGATGGAGGTGTTGAGGTTGGAAGAGGGGGTGGAGCAGGCGGTGAAGAAGGTGCCACCCTCTTCCTCTTTGAGACCAAACCGTCTTCGGTGGCCTCGTCATCTTCTTCCTCTTCCTCGTGGATCACCTGAGGGGCTTTCCTTTTAGGTCTCTTGAGGACCAATTTCTTGCGTTGGGCAGGTTCCTTGGGTGGCGATCGCCCGTGAACAATGGCTGTCTCCACCACCGAGTTGGGCACCGTTTGAGAACCCGTCGCCAACTCGTGGTTTCGGGCGAGCGCCTTCAGTTCAGCGAGTATGCCCTTGCCCAACATGTTATCTGCATGGAACGAAAATGCATGGGTTAACTCAAGGAAAAAATAAGTGCATAAGGTAGTACACAGCAAAGCAGATGATATGTGCAGGAAAGATAAAACCAAAGTCTTGCGCATAACGCACAAGACGCCCAGAAACAGCTAAACAGAAGCAGTATTAAAACAACAGTTTTTAATGTTCTAACCTATTCGAATTTCTAGCTGGTCTTCGTAGAATTCGAAGCAGATCAAGGTGGTGGTAAGGAAAGTAATGTTGGCGTCCGCCACCCTTTTCCAGAAGAGACAGAGATCTCTGTCCAATGCTCCCATGCTGTCAGGACTTCTGGGTCTCCTGAAGCAGCTCTTGGACTCTTTCTTCCCCTTGTCCACCCAGTACAAGGGGAAGCCATTGAGAAGGGAGGCGTCTCTGTCATTAGCACGCACTTGAACGAACTTCCCTTTCCAGTCTTTATAGGACTACTGGAAGATGGCAAAGATGGACCTCCCAGCGATCGCGTTCAAGCTAACCCACAGGCGGTCTCCTGGGTGCTTAGCTTCGAAGAGGAATAGGAACACGTCCACTGATGCGGGCAACCCCAGATGGTCGCACATCACTTGGAAAGCTCGAACAAACGCCCAGTTGTTGGGGTGAAGCTGGGCGGCGGCAATGTTGAGCTCGGTAAGGAGTTCCCTCTCGAATCGGGTGAAAGGGAACTTGAGCTTCACCTTCTTGAATAAGGTCGTGTAGACGAAGCAGAAGGGCCCGTCGGCGCTCACCTTGTCATCGGCACAAACAGGCAGATCGGGGGGGCAAGGCAGCACCATCATCTTTTCGTCGTGCTCCTTATGAAATGATTGATGAGGCTCATCCCCCTTAGTCAGCCGCAAAACTGCTCCCGCAGTGTTCACAGAGGATGTCTCCCTCAGAAGGGTCGAGTTGGCCCAGGGATACAAGGTTTGGAAGTCTGGCAAGGGAACGGGGGCTCCTCCGGCGATAGGTGGAGTCGCCTAGGCCAAGATAGGACGGGAAGACGCAGGCCTCTCAGCCTGGGAAGATGAAGCGCCACGAACTCGTGGTGGATCGTGTGCTTGAGAAGGGGGGTTTCTTGATGAAGGGGGAGGATTCGGGGTGATCTTTGTGCGAGTCATTGTTGCAGCTGCAAAGGAAGAAGAAAAGGAAAAATGATCAGGGGTTACAGAGGCTGACTCGATCATAGAAGGAAGGTGAAAAACGAACGAATGTAGGTTCGTTGCGACGATTGACGAAGCCCTAAGTTACGCAGAAGGAAAAATGGAAAAGCAGCCCACAGCGTATGCACCAGGCAGTTACAGGATGATGCGAATCGGTTAAAATGCAAGGAAAACCAGCAGAAGAAGGAAAGTAGGTACCTTTTGATGATCAGGAAGACGATGAAGGTTGATGGTGATTCAGAATGCTGGAGAGCGCTGAGAGTTTTCCGCAGAACAAAGTTAGAGCGTTCGTGAATGCGAGGGAAAGTGATGGAACAGTGTTGAGTGAAAACGAGTTTAAGGGTTTTTTCGAAATGGGTTTAGGAAGCGCAAACGGCAACTTAAGAGAGTCGTTGATGAAGCCACGTGTCGTGCGATGAGTGAGGGGTTTGGTGGAGCGTCAAAAAAGCAGAAGGTACAACCGTTTGGAATTCCGCGTCAGTGCCACGTAGACCGGTGTTGACGTGACTCTTTCAGTCTTTTCGCTAGACAAGTCTTCGCTTAAGACTGGGGGGCTTGTGTACCGCCCTGGTAGTCGGGAGTGATGACGTGGCATCCTGCTACAGTATAGGCGTGTGGGCAAGGCGCCAGGCTGGCAGAAGGGAAGGAAGTCGGGGGGCTCGTGAAGCCGCCAGTTATTAAGTTGGCGTGTTCCGATCTCCAGCATATCAGAATAGGCGATCACCGGGTTAAAGATGAAGCCGCCAGATGTGAACTCAGGCGACCAAGCGGTTGGAGATCGCCAGAGAAAGCACATCGCCGAAGATGAAGGAGAAGCAGATTATGAAGGCGGCCGGCGAGACCACAGGGAAGGTGTATGAGGACACCCTAACTCGCCAATTCCAGTAGAGATCGCACTCCCAAGTTAGCTATGCACTGGGCAGTACCATGCATAAGTAACTTAGCCAAAATGAGAGTAGAAGCAGCGCCAAGTCAAGGAGGCTCCAGATGATGGCACGTGTACGACTGGATGCGAGCCACGTGTCCAGGTCTGTAACTGCCAGGAGAGAGAAAACAATCAGGTATATAAGAGTTCTCAACAAACTTTCTGAGGTACGCACGTTCAGTTTATACTCTTTACGCTTGCAAGTTATAGAGCTGTCTGTGAGAGAGGATTTGCACGGTTCTTGTTCTCTTAGTATTTGGTGATTCGGTCACTGACTTGGGCGTTGGAGTGCGATCGGCCGCAGCGGCGCCGCTCTGTTTCTTTGCAGGTTCTGGAGGTGGATCTTGAAGAGGAACGAAGGTGTGAAGCGGTGCGCACGTCGATCCTTTGACGAGGCAGTTTCCAGCGTTCCGGTCAACAGGCAGGATCACGCTTCTTATTTCTAGACATGAGGTCCAAAGGGATATAGTTGTTCACAATCCTATCTTCTTAGCTATTCCTAGACCTCTTAAGTTAGAACCACTTGTGGATAGTCCCCATTGTTTGGATAATTTGGTAAAGGAGTTTCAAGATGTGTTTCAAGATCCTCCTAAAGGCCTTCCACCTTTGAGAGGGATTGAGCACCAAATTGATTTAATTCCGAGCTCTTCTTTACCCAATCGTCTGGCCTATAGGACCAACCCAAGTGAGACTAGGGAAATTCGCCAACAAATTGAGGAATTGATTGCAAAAGGATGGGTTCAAGATAGTATGAGCCCTTATGCTATGCCTATTATACTTGTCCCTAAGAAAGATGGAACATGGAGGATGTGTTCTGATTGTAGGGCTATAAACAACATTAAAATTAAGTATAGACATCCCATCCCTAGGCTTGATGATTTGTTGGATGAATTGCATGGTTCCCAAATTTTTACAAAGATTGATCTTAAAAGCGGCTACAATCAAATTCGTATAAAACCGGGTGATGAATGGAAGACGGCTTTTAAGACCAACTTTGGCTTATATGAGTGGTTAGTTATGCCATTTGGTTTAACTAATGCTCCAAGTACTTTCATGCGCCTCATGCATCATGTTTTAAGACCATTCATTAGCAAGTTTGTTGTTGTTTATTTTGATGATATCCTCATTTATAGCTTGTATTTGTTTGACCATAGGATGCATGTTAGACAAGTCTTAGAAACCCTTAGGAAAGAACATTTGTATGCTAACCTTGCTAAATGTATGTTTGCACTTGATCATATAGAATTCCTAGGGTTTGTTGTGAGTATTAAAGGGGTCCATGTAGATCAATCTAAGGTAGTAGCCATTCAAAATTGGCCAACGCCTACCAATGTGAATGATGTCCGAAGTTTCCATGGTCTTGCTTCTTTTTATAGAAGGTTTGTGCCTAACTTCGATACCATAGCTGCACCCCTCAATGATATAGTAAAAAATGATGTGGTTTTTAAATGGGGAGAAGCACAACAACATGCTTTTGATGTTTTAAAAGAAAAATTAACTCATGCTCCCATTTTAGCCCTTCCTAATTTTGCTAAAACATTTGAGATTGAATGTGATGCTTCAAGTATAGGCATTGGGGTTGTTCTCCTTCAAGAGGGTCACCCCATAGCTTACTTTAGTGAGAAATTAAAAGGTAGTCATCTCAACTATTCCACTTATGATAAGGAATTATATGCACTTGTTAGAGCTTTGTTTACTTGGCAACATTATCTTTTTCCTAAAGAGTTTGTGATTCATAGTGATCATGAATCTCTTAAATATTTGAAAAGCCAAAACAAACTCAACAAGAGGCATGCTAAGTGGGTGGAATTCCTTGAGCAATTTCCTTATGTGATCAAGCATAAGCAAGGCAAAAATAATGTTGTAACCGATGCACTTTCTAGATGTTATGCCTTGCTCAATCTTTTGGGTTCTCAATTTCTTGGCTTTGATCACATTAAGGATCTTTATTATGATGACTTTGATTTTTCTCTTATCTATCAAAAGTGTATCAAAGGTGGACACAAAGATTTTTTTATACAAGATGACTTTCTTTTTAAAGGAAAACGTCTTTGTGTTCCCTAAAGCTCCATTAGATTATCTCTTGTTAGAGAAGCTCATGAGGGAGGATTAATGGGCCATTTTGGGGTTGCAAAAACTTTGGATGTGTTACATGAGCATTTCTTTTGGCCTCATATGCATAAACATGTTCATAGTTTGTGTGAAAAATGCATAGCTTGTCGTAAAGCTAAATCTAGAGTGCATCCCCATGGTTTATATACTCCTCTTCCTATCCCTTCAATGCCTTGGGTTGATATTTCTATGGATTTCATCTTAGGATTACCCAAGACATCTAAGGGTAAGGATTCCATTTTTGTGGTAGTGGATCGTTTTTCAAAGATGGCTCACATTATTCCTTGCCACAAGGTGGATGATGCATGCCATATTGCAAACCTCTTCTTTAAGGAAGTGGTTCGTTTACATGAAATTCCTAGAACTATTGAGTCCGATAGAGATTCCAAGTTCTTGAGTCACTTTTGGAAGACCTTGTGGGGTAAACTTGGTACTAAACTTTTATTTTCTACTATTTGTGATATGATTCCAATAGCACAATATGAATGATTCTTGACATTCTTAGGAATCAACTTGAGTTGGACATGAGGTAGGCACTTTTTCATAGAATTGGATCAAGGTTCTAAGTTCAAGAACTCACCAAGACTAGTACCAAAACCCAAACTCATATGGAAGTTCCATGTATAGTCAAATTGAACCGAACAAATTGATTGAAAAGGCAAAGGCACCGAATAAAATGTGTAAGAACTGAATTGCACCGAACAATTAAGCTAGAAAAGGAAGAAGAACCAAAGATGAACAGCAGAATTAAAATGACCGAAGCAAAACAGCAAGGAATTGAAAATGCCGAACAGAAAAAGCTAAGAAGCAAGCTAAGACATCAATATAACAAGAGAAGGAAGGAAGGAGAAGAGAAAGCTCATGAAGATGGAGGAATGGTTGGATGATCACGCCACTTAGAGGATGGTGACTCCAAGATGAGTGTGCAAGCCGCCACTTGAGGTAACCATAGAACTCTCAAGATAAGACTAAGTGAGGAAGGCACAAAGCTCTCCAATTGCTCTCTCAAAAATTGAGTATAGTTTCTCTAATCAAAATTCAAATCTGAAAAATACAAAGGAAGCACCTTAATTTATAGGCTAAGAGGTGCTGAAAAATAGGTGGGAAAATTCAAATAAAACTCATTTGAAATTCCCACCAAAAACAAGTCACATGGGAGGTGTGACCTTTTTCTACTATGACACCTCCTAAAAACTACACCTACACCTACTCTCCTAAGTCACATGGATAATGTGATTTTATTTTACATTTTCACACTTCTTTATTTAATATCCACACCTCCTAAGAGTAATTCAAATGATGCTCTTTTATTTAATGCTTGGCCTTGCCCCTCATGGGATGGACTTGGGCTTGTTGGGCTTTGGCCTTCTTGGGCTTGGGCTTGGGCTTTGGGCTTGGGCCTCATCTTTATTTTATGTCTTCTTTTAATTTTGAGAAGACTAGAAGGAAGAACTTCAAATGTGAGGGTGGATGTCCTCTTCCTTCATTAATAAAAGCCTCCTTTATTTGATTCTCATCAATTTGTCACCCACAAACCGATGGTCAAACCGAAGTGGTAAATAGAACTTTGGGACAAATGTTGAGATGCTTTATTTTCGGGAATCCTAGAGTTTGGGAGGATTTACTACCACATGTTGAATTTGCTTATAATCGTGTAGTAAATTCTACCACCTCACATTCTCCTTTTGAGGTTGTCTATGGGTTTAATCCCTTAACACCTCTTGATCTTCTTCCTATTCCCATACTTGATGATGTCTTGTGCAAAGATGGTGATGAAAAAGCTTCTTTTATAAAAAATTTGCATAAAGACATCAAGTTGAGAATTGAAAAGAAAGTTGGCAAGTATGCTGAACTTGCCAACAAAAGGAGAAAAGCATTATTATTTGATGTAGGTGATTGGGTTTGGCTTCATTTGAGGAAAGATCATTTTCCTACTCAAAGGAAGTCCAAACTTATGCCTCGTGGAGATGGACCTTTTCAAGTCCTAAAGAGGATTAATGATAATGCTTATGAGTTAGATATGCCTGATACATTCCTTGGTAGTCATACATTTAATATCACTGATCTAACTCCTTTTTCTGTAGGTCTCAAGAATTCGTGGTCAAATTCTCTCCAACTCGGGGAGTATGATGGAGATCAAGATCAAGAAGAGGTAGAAGCCGAAGTTGAAGGTGCTCAAGAGGATATTAGCTTACCTCAAAGAATTACAAGGAGCAAATTTAAAGAATTAGGAAGTAGTGGTAGAATGTTTTCTCTTTTTGTAGTATCTTTTGTATCAAATGTAGAATGTTTAAATATATAGATTTTAGGAAGGTTCTTAGAGGGAAACCTAAAGATACCTCTTTTTGTAAAGCATCTTTAGACATTAGTTTAGAACTTTCTAGAAGTTGACCCTTCATGTCTCACTATAGGCGCTAGAAGTGGGTAGCATGCAAGGGACTTTTGGTTAGCTTGTTGTGTAAGCTTTGTAAACTTCATGACCGGTCCTTCTCCTATATAAGGAGGGCTTGGGTCCTTCTAAAGGCAGATTTGATATTGATAGTACCGAAACTCTCCCAAAATTGGTGAGCATTTGAGAGACTTGTGTCTTCTCTTAACTAGTCTTATCTTGAGAGCAATCTTGGAGCCTCAAGTGGCGGCATCTCACTCATCTTGGAGCTTTGCATCCTCCAAGTGGCGTGTTCTCTTCCAAGGACTCCAACCACATAAGCCTTCTTCTCTTTTCCATCTATTTCCTCCATTTCCATGTCCATATAAACTCTCAAAACATGTCTTAGGTCTTTTCTTGTACTTCTATTCGGTTCTTTGGCTTTCTTTCTTGTTTTGTTTGGTTCATCTTCTTCTTTACTGCTTTTTAATTGGTTCATCTTCCTTCTTTCATGATTTTGTTCGGTTCAATTCATTTGTTAGACATTTTAAACGGTTCATTTGATTTCTTGTGCCTTTTAATCGGTTCAATTGATAAGAAATGGATTTCTATATGAGTTTTGGTGTGATGGCTCAAGTTTTGGTGAGTTCTTGAATGAAAGAACATTGATCCAATTCTAGAAAAGTGCCTATTCACTTTCCAACTCAAGTTGATTCCATACAATGTCTATGAAACATCTATATCTTGTTATTGGAATCATATCACCAGTACAATTAAGGTTTAACTTAGCTTAATATGTTTTTATAAGATGCTGAAAAGTTTTGATTTGATATGTATTACACTCCATACAAAATTTACTCACCAAAGTATTTGTTCTTACATAAGGTTGTAAAGGTCTTGGTCCTCCATTAATCTTCTTTGAGTTACTATTAGTCCTACTAATGATATTTTGAGATTTTTGATGAGAGTAATAAATATTGTTTAATATTTACCTTTGTTTTGGTTGATGTATTAATTTATTGCTCGTGATAAGCCTCTTAGAGTAGGTTACCGAGTTAACCTCACAATGCCTCCTTCCCGCACCTCCATATAATTTATAAATGGTAAATATACCCTTGACAGTATATTTGAGAGTTTTGGTCGTATTTGGGTCACTTCATTTTTAGCTTTCTCCTTCAATTTGTTGTTGTTTGTGGGTGGTGGCTATAGGTGGTGATCGGAGGTGGTGGAGCCTAGTTGCGGTGAGTTCTGGGTGCTTTTTATCACTGTTTTTTCTTTTTCGTTTTCATGATATATACTAGATTGTCTGTTTGGTGCATTTTTTTTAATATCGATTTGTACATTCTAATACGTGTAACTGGATTCGGAAATGCAGAAAATGTAAAAATGGTGGTTGCACATTCAGAAGAGAAGAACTTATCTTCACTACGCTTCCTTCAATCTTGCAAGCCTCATCTACCACTCGAAAATGCAATTTCTCTTGGATCACAAATATGTCATTGATGTGGAGAGAAATGAAGGAATGAAGGTGCGCTAGAAAACAATAAGAAGTGAAGGGATGTGAATAGAGAAATAGGGTTTTAATATTTTAGAATTTACTAAAGGTAAAAATGTAATTTCATTTTAAGAAATGGAGGTGGAGGAAGGAGGCATTCACGTGCAGGGAGAATTTGTCATTTATGTGTTATTCTATATTGTAATTACGTTAATTGTACTATTTTAATAATGAGTGTTAATTGGGTTTATGAAAGTTTGTCGACTACGTCACCTATGGAGTGTTCGGTGCTTATGGTACAATATTATCACATGGATGCAAAGTAGTTGTTTACTATTTAACAAAAGAGACTTTTTTTTATCTTGTTATTATAATTAATGGAGAAAATTACTTTTTCTATATTGATTGTAAAGAGAGTGAATATAAAAACCCATTTTATACATTCCAAGTTGAGAAATATGTCAATCTTACTATATTAACATATAAATTTGCTATATGTAAATGGAAGAGCATACAAACTTTGAAAAAGGAAAAGAAAATAATTCAACCCATAATAGAGCTCATAATTTTTTTTTCAATGAGTTAATTATCAATGAAGTAGTTTATTTCAATATTAACGTGTATATGACAAGTTCTTCCTCCATCATATCAATTTCAATATGCACTTTTTCATTTTTAAAAATTTTCAAAACTATCATTTATTCTGGATTTAAAAATTTGAAATTCAATAAATATAATTCAAAAGTCTAAATTTCGTTTGAGAAAAGGAAATTCAAAATGTAAAAAATACATTTTGGAAAAGAAAATTTGGAACACAAAATTTGAAAATGCATTATAGAAAAAAATTTCTAGAATTCAAAAACTTGTTACAGAAATCTAAATCCAGAAATGTATTATGAAAAAAAATATCCAGAACGTAAAATTTAAAAATGCATTTTGAAAAAGAATTTACAGAATTCGTAAATGTGTTATGGAAAAGAATTTAGAGAAAAATGTGTTCTGGAAATCGAAATTCATAATATTTTAAAACGTTCGTCCTTTTTATGCCTTAACTTTTTCAGCACAATATTTGTAGGTGTATCAAAATCGTATACATAGTTTCCTAATGAATATGTCTATGTCCCCTTCTTGTAAAAACATTGAAGGTTATTGAGTCCTATTTTTTCTTTTGAAGTCAAGCTATTTTACTTACGTCAATTTCCTTTTATATTAAATTATTAAAATTTTAATAAATTAAATTTGGTATAGAAGAGTAAAAACATAATAACAATTTTATTATTTAACTAAATATTTTGTGTAAATAAATATTTTACATTTAATAAATTTATGTAAATGTAAGTTTTTATGATAACAATGATTTAAACTTATACAAAATTAAAAACTAAAATTATATTTTAGTTAATTATAATAAAATTATATTTTAATTTTATTATAAAAAATAATTAAATTAATTTCTTTAATCATTATTTTAATTTATTATATAAAATTATTTATGTATGTTTTTTAATAAAAAATTATTTAAAACTAATATTATTTTTGTACCAGTCAACACTGGACGAGTCTGTCTTGGACACAACGACCGACCGACCGAGTCAAATGACACTTCAAAACGCGCATCGAATAAGAATTACCACAGTTACGATAACATTTAATGTGCCATAATCATATCTGAAATATGTGGGAAACATCTCCGCAAAGTCAATCATGAACTGAAATACGTTATAGATATTCCTTAAACAACACACCTCCCTATTAAACAGGGATCACGATGCATCAGTTAATAACTGATATTCAGCCATCATGAAGAAAGCTCATAACGAGCACTATAAAGAAAACCTCCACAAAGTTGTAAGGTACGTTTTTACTGTAAAAGAACACTCCAAAATATGAATATTAACTTGAGCGTCAGAATGCAATCGCAGGTAATCCGACCACCTGAGTTCAACAGTGAAAAAAGGAAGCTTGAAGTTACTTCGTGGATAACTAGCCGACACCGACACGTCACCGAATTAAACCAATCACTCCTTAAAATTTATTATTTAAACATTTTGTGCTCAAAATTTAAGTTGTTTTGGATTTGACCATAAGAAGAAGTATTCCTACTGTAGTATCATGTTCGTCATGCTCAAAATTTAAGATTTAATGTATAATATTTATTAAATGGTTAAATCAATTATATTTTTATTGATTAAATATTATTTATTTAGTTTTTCATAAAGAAACTTTAAAAGAAATCTCTACACAAACTCACCAAATATTTATTATTATTTTTAATTCTAATTTATGTTAATATAAAATTAATAAATACAAAATAATTATAATTAAATTTAATTAATAATGATTTTAATATTTAAATAAATATTTCACTTTTATTAAGTGTATATAAACATAAATTTTATAGTAATAATAATAATTTATAATTATACTAAATTAATAATCAAAATTCTATTTGTTAATTACTTATAATAAGAACTATATTTTAAATTTTATTACATAAAATAAATAAAAAATATTTTTAATCAATAATTCAATTTAAGTGTGTGTATTTTATAACATGTAATTATTTAAAATCAATATTATATTTAAATTAATAATTCATTAAAATTGATTATTTAAATAATTATATACTTTTTACGCTTTTAATGTCATTTTTGTAATTCTGGATTTACTGATGGAAGGTCTGAGTTGAACTTAGCGACAAATTTATCCCTAAGTAACATGCTTAAAATTATTTATATTATTTTGTAATAACTTTTCTTACGAATTTATTGATGGAGATTGGTAGGCTTTCATTGTTAAGTTTATCGATAAATGTACCGCCCTGGTAGTCGGAAGTGATGACGTGGCATCCAGTTACAATATAGGCGTGTTGACAAGACGCCAGGTTGGCAGAAGGGAAGGACGTCGGGGGACTCATGTAGTCGCCAGTTATTAAGTTGGCGTGCTCCGATCTCCAGCATACCAGAACCGGCGATCACCGGGTTAAAGATGAAGTCGCCAGATGTAAACTCAGGCGACCAAGTGATTGGAGATCGCCAGAGCAAGCACATCGCCGAAGATGAGGGTGGTGCAGATTATGAAGGCGGCCGGCGAGACCACAGGGAAGGTGTACGAAGGCACCCTAACTCGCCAATTCCAGTAGAGATCGCACTCCCAAGTTAGCTATGCACTGGGCAGTACCATGCATAAGTAACTTAGCCAAAAGAGAGTCAGAAGCAGCGCCCAAGTCAAGGAGGCTCCAGATGATGGCACGTGTACGACTGGATGCGAACCACGTGTCCAGCTGCGTAACTGCCAGGAGAGAGAAAGTGACCAGGTATAAAAGGGTTTCCCAACGAACTTTCGAGGTACGCACGTTCAGATTGTATTCTTTACGCTTGCGAGTTCTTGAGCATACTGTGAGAGAGAACATTGCACGGTTCCTTGAGAGTTCTTGAGTGTATGCTCTTGAAGTATTTGGTGGTTCAGTCACTGACTTGGGCGTTGGAGTGCGATCGGCCGCAGCGGCGCCGCTCTGTTCTTTTGCAGGTTCTTGAGGTGGATCGTGACGAAGGACGGAGATTGAAGCGGTGCACACGTCGATCCATTGACGAGGCAAGTTCCAACGTTTTGGTCAACAGGCAGGATCATCAGGCGCCCACCGTGGGGCCGTGTAAAGCCTGTTCCCATCCACAGCGTGAGTTCTTGGAGGTTTTCGTAGTTTTCTGCGTGGTTGTGTGCTGGTGCAACCACTGTTCACTGTTCGTTTGAGATTTGTTCGGTGATTTCGCGTTTTCCACCGTTCGTTTGGGTTTTTTGTTCGGTGAAGTGAGATTTCCTGCTGTTTACGCGAGATTTGTTCGGTGAAGTTTGAATTCTTTCGCTCGTTTGGTTATTCGTGGGAGAAGCGGTGGTTTCTGGTGGAGTTGCAGGTCTCTGTGGAGGTTCGCTGTGTTCTTGAGTTTTCTTGCGGAGTTTTGCGCAGTTTTTACCGATTGATCGCTGAATCGATCGTAGCTGAAGTAAGTGTTGTTCGCTGCATTCCGTGATTTGTCAAGTTTCATGAGAAAAATGAGAAGCAATCGTTCAAGTCCAGTTGCGCCCGTCGCTGCTGAAGGTGCCGCCGCCATGACCATGGCGCAGATGGTAGAGATTATGCGCTCGTTGCAGGCGACGGTGGAAGCCTCGCGCATAGAGCAGGCGAGAATGCATGAGGACCTGGCCGCCTCTCGGGCCAGGAATGATGAGCTCAGCAAAGTGACTGAAGAGCTGCGTCAAGCTCTTCAGGAGCAGCAAGGGCGTCCTATAGCTGAAGAGGTCGCGCCGTCGTCGCCACCTCGTGTTTTTCCTATGCCTTTCGCTCAGGCGATTACTGACACGCCTATTCCTGCGAGTGTGGTTCCTGTTAAGGCTGTTTTCACCGGCGTGGAGGATCCTGAAGCTCATCTCACCACGTTCCATACGCAGATGATGCTGTCAGGAGGATCAGACGCCGTGTACTGCAAGATGTTCGTGAGCACACTCCAGGGAACGGCGTTGGAATGGTTCGTGAGCCTGCCCAACAGTCACATAACCAACTTCCAGCAGTTTTCTAAGATTTTCGTCGAGCAGTACATCGTGAATAAGGCACCGCCCAGGGTGTCTTATGATTTGTTTGATATAAGGCAATATCAGGGAGAGTCCCTCAGGGACTACTTGAATCGCTTTGGGGCGCAGATGGTCAGATCGCCGGCTAAAGATGAAGAAATGCTGGTTTATGCGTTTAAGAAGGGCGTGCTGCCGGGACCATTCTGCGAGGCATTGATCAGGGCTCACCCCGCCACGTTTGCTGAGGTTAGGCGACTTGCGGTGGCCCACATCGCCGATGAGAGCGAAGTCGCCGAGAAGAGAGGAAGTGTGGCTCCCGCTAGGCCACGCGCCCAGACCAGAATCCAGCCACAGAGGGTGCTGGAGACAGCGGCGGCCAGAAGGGATCAGAGGACTCGCCATCCTTATGATCCAAGGAAGAACAAGGGCAGGAGCCAAGGGCGCCAGCAACCAGCACGCCGGGAATATAATCGCCCGCCTAAGCACAAGTTTGTCATGGGATTGGCGGACCTGATCACCATTCCCAACATATCCGCTAGGTTGAAAGCGCCAGAGAAGGTGGGCGACAAGGTGCTGGGACCAAAGCCAGATGCCTGGTGTGAGTTTCACCAAGGCTTTGGCCACACCGTGGATTCGTGTTTGGCTTTAGGATACCAGCTCGACGATCTGGTAAAGAGCGGGTTCCTAAATGATTATCTGTTGGATAGAAGGACGGGGGGCGCGTCGAGCTCCCAACCAGCAGGTGGAGAAGCCCAGCAGCACGAGATGCCTACGCACGGGGAAATCCACACCATTGCAGGGGGTTTCTCAGGTGGTGGATGCACCGCATCACAGAGGAAGAGGTACGCGAGGTCTGTGATGATGGTAGATATGTTTGAAGACCACTCGCCGGAAGTGGACATTACATTCACCAAACAGGATCTTCGGGACGTTGTGCCTCATGACAACGATCCCATAGTAATCTCGTTGATCACAGCAGGAAGAAAGGTCCACAGGGTGCTGGTGGACCAAGGAAGCTCGGCAGACATGATGTTCTGGCCGACTTTCACGCAGTTGGAGCTGCCCCTTGACCAGCTGAGGCCCTATGGAGGGTGTTTGTATGGTTTCGCTGGTGACCAGGTGGAGGTCAGGGGGTACATAGAATTGAGGACTACGTTTACAGACGAGGCGGGTTCGAGAACAGAGAAAATCAAGTACCTTGTTGTAAACGCTCCTTCAGCCTACAACATCCTGTTGGGAAGGCCCACGCTCAACAGGATAGGCGCTATACCATCGACCCGGCACATGAAGGTGAAGTTGCCGTCTATGGAGGGGGTGGTGATCACCATCAAATCCGATCAGAAAGAAGCAAAGAAGTGCTATGAGAATAGCCTAAAAAACAAAAGATCGGTGAGTTATGTAACAACCACCCCGCCTCCCGGTGTGAAGCCCAGGTCGACAGTAATAGAAGAGATCGCCGGAAGAGACGTGGAGATGGTGGATGCTGAGCTAGGGGAGGGGAATGCCACTCTGGAGGAAGAAGAGGCAAGGAATCGCCCTGAGGAAGCGAGAGAACTGGGAATCGCCAGGGCGGTGATCGCCAGAGAAACCAGACCAAAACCCGTCGAGCAGTGGCTCGAGAGAGAGATCGGGGAAAAAATCTTCAAGCTGGGAAGATCCCTGGAGGTCGAGCTCCAGGACCAGATTGCTAAGGTGATAGAACGGCATCTGGATGCCTTTGCATGGTCCGCTTCGGACATGCCCGGGATTGACCCCGACTTCTTGTGCCATCATCTGGCGATGGACAACTTGGTGAGACTAGTGCGACAAAGAAGAAGAAAGTTCAACGAAGAGAGGAGGCAGGCGATTAGGGATGAAACACAGAAACTCCTCGCTGCAGGCCACATCAGGGAAGTTCAGTACCCTGAATGGCTGGCCAATGTCGTGCTGGTGAAGAAGAGTAATGGGAAATGGCGCATGTGTGTCGATTTCACTGATCTGAACAAGGCTTGCCCAAAGGATTCATATCCTTTACCAAGCATAGACGCCCTGGTGGATAGTGCTGCAGGGTGTAAGTTGTTGAGCTTCCTGGATGCCTTCTCGGGGTATAATCAGATCAAGATGCATCCCATGGATGAAGAGAAGACTGCCTTCATGACCGAGAGATCGTGCTACTGCTATAAAGTGATGCCATTTGGGCTGAAGAACGCGGGGGCCACGTACCAGAGGTTGATGGATCGAGTACTTGCACCGATGCTGGGAAGGAACGTGCAAGCGTACGTCGATGACATGGTCGTGACCTCGCCAGAAAAAAGCAAGCACGTTGCAGACTTGGAGGAATTGTTCACGACGATCGCCAAGTTCAAATTAAAGCTGAATCCAGAGAAATGCATTTTCAGCGTGGAGGCTGGAAAGTTTTTGGGTTTCCTCTTAACTAAAAGGGGAATAGAAGCCAACCCGGATAAGTGTGCCGCCATCTTGGCGATGAGGAGCCCAGCTACTGTGAAGGAAGTGCAACAGCTAACAGGTCGGATGGCCGCCCTGTCTCGCTTTGTGTCAGCTAGCGGAGATAAGGGACATCCCTATTTTCAGTGCTTAAGGAGGAATAACAAGTTTGCTTGGACGAAGGAGTGTGAGGAAGCCTTCGTCAAGCTAAAGGAATATCTGGCGAGCCCGCCGGTTTTGTGCAAACCGCTGGTAGGAACCCCTCTCAGGTTGTATTTTGCTGTAACTGAGAGGGCGGTGAGTGCGGTGCTCGCCCAGGACCAAGATCAGGTTCAAAAGCCTATTTATTTTGTTAGTAAGGTGCTGCAGGGCCCCGAAACGAGATATCAGGCCCTGGAGAAGGCTGCGCTGGCAGTAGTATTTTCGGCGAGGAGGTTGCGCCACTATTTCCATAGCTTCACAATTCTGGTGATGACTGACTTGCCCATCCAGAAGGTGTTGAAGAAGCCCGACGTTGCAGGAAGGATGGTGAAGTGGGCAGTAGAGCTGTCAGAGTTTGACATTAAGTATGAACCCCGAGGCCCGATTAAGGGGCAAATCTTCGCAGATTTCGTGGTCGAGCTCTCGTCTGAGGCGACGCGAGTTGAAGGGGACGACTTCCGTTGGGTACTCTCGGTGGATGGATCGTCGAACCAGCAGGGTAGCGGTGCTGGAGTCATTTTGGAAGGACCCAACGGCGTGCTGATCGAACAATCTTTGAGGTTTGCCTTCAAAGCCAGCAATAATCAAGCAGAATATGAAGCGTTGATCGCCGAGATTTTGCTGGCAAAGGAGATGGGAGCGAGGGTGTTGATGGCTAAGAGTGACTCGCTGCTAGTCACAGGGCAAGTAACAGGCGAGTTCCAGGCTAAAGATCCACAAATGGCGGCTTACTTGGAGTATGTGCTGGAATTGGAGAGTTCCTTTGCCTCCTTTGAAGTGGTGCATGTGCCCAGAGAGCAGAATGCCCGAGCTGACTTGCTAGCCAAGCTCGCCAGTTCAGGCAAGGGGGGTAGGCAGAGGACGGTGATTCAAGAAACTCTGAAGACGCCGAGGGCATTTGTAGCAGATCACCTGGTTCTTCAGATAAGCAGGTCAACGGAAAAAGCGGCAAGAAGTCACAAGTCTTTGACGCAAGAAACGTTGAGATCGCCGAGAATTAGAGCGTGTCGGGGAGAGAGGGTGAACATGACGCAGGTCTGCGCTACCCATGAGCCAGACACCTGGATAACACAGTACAAGCGGTGCCTGGCAGATGGCCTTCTCCCGCTGGATCCGACAGAGGCTAGGAAGGTAAAGAAAAATTCTAGCAAGTACACATTGATTGATGGCGATCTGTACAGGTTTGGGTTCACTCACCCACTCCTGGAATGTGTGTATGGTGAGAAATGCACGAGGATTATGGCAGAGCTCCATGAAGGTATATGCGGAAGCCACGTCGGGGGTCGAGCTCTGGCCGCAAGGACCCTCCGTGCAGGTTACTACTGGCCAACGATGAGAGAAGACTGCAAGAGGTATGCGCAGTGTTGCAAACAATGCCAACAACACGCCGATTGGCACAAGGCGCCTCCCGAGGAGTTGAAATCGATTTACAGCCCTTGGCCGTTTCACACTTGGGGAATCGACATTCTGGGACCATTCCCGCTGGCGATCAGGCAGATGAAGTACTTGGTGGTGGCGATTGAGTATTTCACCAAGTGGATCAAAGCAGAACCAGTGGCCCAGATCACCGCACACAAGATCGAAGGTTTCGTGTAGAAGAACATTGTGTGCCGGTTTGGAGTGCCCAAGCGCCTGGTGTCGGACAATGGGACTCAGTTTGCAAGCCACCTATTGAAGAAGCTGTGCGAAGGGGTGGGAATTCAACAAGTGTTTGCATCCGTCGAGCACCCTCAGAAAAATGGCCAAGTAGAGTCAGCTAATCGGGTGTTGCTGAGAGGGTTGAAGAGAAGGCTAGAGAAAGCCAAAGGAAGCTGGGCTGAGGAGGTACCCCGTATAGTCTGGGCGTACCACACCACTGAGCAGTCAGGAACCCATGAGACCCCGTTCAGCTTGGTCTATGGATGCGACGCAATGATTCCAGTGGAGATCCAGGAGAGCTCGCCGAGATTCCAAAACTTCGTAGAGGAAGACTCGAATGAGGAGAGAAGGTTGAACCTGGATCTACTGGATGAAGTCAGGGAAGAGGCGAGATTGAAGGCTGAAGCGGTGAAGAGAAGGATTGAACGAAGATATAACTCGAAGGTGATGCCGAGACAGTTTAGAGAAGGCGACTTGGTGATGAGGAAAGCCCACCAGTACGAGATGGAGAATAAACTATCGCCCAAGTGGACGGGACCGTTCAGAATAACCGAGGCACTCGGGAACGGTGCCTACCGCTTAGAGACATTGGAAGGAGGGGCGATTCCTCGCACTTCGAACGCCACGCACCTGAAGTTATATTACAGTTGAGAACTTTGTAAGTAAAGATAAACACGAAGTTACATTACAATGTCTCTGTTAAAACAGTTTGAAGGGGGCACTCTTTTTTCCCTAAGGAGGGCTTTTAACGAGGCCACCCAATAAAGAGAAGTTTCAAAAGTTTAAGTTGTTTCAGATTGCATGCCTGTTGTTTTCAGAAAGTTTTGAAGAAAGACCTTGTCACTTATACGTGACTTAAGGCAAGTTAAAGATATATTGCATGCTTTCTAAAAGGTTTTAAGTCCTCATCGTCTTTCGGCGATCGGAGGCATCAGTTAAAGTTTTAAGTCCTCATCGTCTTTCGGCGATCGGAGGCACCAGTTAAAGTTAAAGTCCTCATCGTCTTTCGGCGATCGGAGGCACCAGATAAAAGACCTCAACGCCCTCGCGCGTCCTGAGGCGAGATAAAAGACCTCCTCGCCGTCGAGCGAGTGCAGGCAAGGAAGAGTGAAAAGTCCTCAGTGTTACTGGGGGCAAGAAGATGTAACCCCTGGGGCAATGTAGAGGCACCAGTGAAAAGTCCTCAGTGTTTCTGGGGGCGAGAAGATGTAACCCCTGGGGCAATGTAGAGGCACGATTTAAAGACCTTCTCGCCTATGAGCGAGTTCAAGCGAGTTAAAAGACCTTCTCGCCTATGAGCGAGTTCAGGCGAGTTAAAGACCTTCTCGCCTATGAGCGAGTTCAGGCAAGATAAAATCCTTCTCGTCTCGAACGAGTTCAGGTATGGTGTAGAGGGCGGAAGAAGTTTGGGAGGTGGCTAAGGTAGGTTCGAAGAGAGCGCCTAGCCACCCGGTCTCTTGTTCTGAAGCTCAAGGAGGTAGGGAAGGATCCGAAAGGCGCCTCTACCCCAGATAAAAGAACAATGGCCAAGGTATGAAGCCAGGAAGAAGCTGATATCGCCAAGAGTCTTTGGCGACCAGGAAAAGTTCAAGCAATGGCGAGAAAGTTAAAGACCCGTTTTAATGAAGCAGATCGGGTGAAGCGATGTTTTAAGCCAGTAGTTGAGTTAAAGTTCGTTGTTTGAAGAATGGTTTTACGCTGAAGTTCATTGCCTTGAGATTACAAGTTTTAAAGCGATTGTTATTTGAAGTCGAAGTGGTTCGAAGCAGTTAAGTATATGATCGCGCTTACAAAATCGCTAAGTTAAATTCTTGAAGCAAATTGTGCAAGGAAAGTTAAAGCAGCTAAAGAAGTTACAAGAAGGAATACCAAGACTTTGTCATTTAAGTAAATGTCAGTTCAAGAACACATGTACAAGAAAATATGAAGTTTATTACAAATTGTATGCAAGGAGAAAGCATAAAGGCAGTGGATGGAGGGAATTGATCAGTCTTCGGCGGGAACCACTTTCCCATCCACCACCTCGTTGTTAAGGGACACCATGCTAAGGTCCAGATCGGGGAACAAGCAGGCGAACTGTTCCCGTGCAGCCTCGAATCCAGCAGCCAGAATTTGGGCAGAACTCAGATTAAGTTCTTCAATTTGTTTCTTGAGTTCTTCAGTTTGTTCCTTCAGCCCCTTGTTCTGCTGCTCCAGCCTTCAGCTTGCTTCTTGAGTTTTTCGATGGTTTCTTGAGCTTGGAGAAGGTCTTCAGCAACCTTCTTGGATTCTGCCTGCGCCTGGCCCAATTCAGCAGCGATCTTCCCCTTTTCTTTGTCGGCTTCAGCAAGCTTCGCCATGGTGTCGTCCCTTTCTTTTTCCACCTTTCCCAGGAAGATCTCCCGATCGGCTGACCTTTGTTCCAGTTTCTTCACCTTGGCGGCGTCAGTTTTGATTAAGGCCTCCAGGTCAGCCACTTTGACGCGATAAGGTACAATCTTGCTCTCCAGCTCAATTTTCTCTTGAGCCAAGAGTTGTACCTTATGGCGGAGATCGGTAGCCTCCTTGCGCGCCACCCTGAGCTCGGTGCTCATTGCATCTTCTACTCGGGAATGTTCAATCTCCGCGAGTGTCAGATTGAAGGATAACTTCTCCACCTCAACCCTCATAGTGCTATTCTCAGTTCGAAGGGTGAAGAGGTCATCCTGGAGCTTCCTGGTGGAGCTCTCCACAGCTCTAGATATAATGGCGGGGAAGTCCTCCGCCATCATCTTTAGCTTTGCTGAGAAAGGCTCCCACATCCTCGTGACCTCGAGAGAGAGGCTTGCTGGTGGAGGCACCGGGTGGGTTTGTTGTTGGCTCTCGCCGCCACCTTCTTTAGTTGGTTGCTCAGCAGGTGCTTCTTGGCGTGGTGGCGACGTCGGGGATTCAGTAATCAGAATTGGAGAGTTATGGGCAACCTCATCCCCGATTGGAGCAACGTCTGCGGCTGAGGCATTTGAAGGAGGACCCCCTCCAGCTGTTACATGAGGCGTGGAGGCGCTCGGGGGGTCCTCCATGAAGTTTGGCTCGGGGGCCTCAACCGCAGGTGGCGCAGACACCAATGGAATTGCTTGGACTGGTGAAGCAGGAGCTGGCGGAAGAGGCAATGTTGGAGGTGGAGCAGGCGTGGATGGCGGTGTTGATGTTGGAAGAGGGGGTGGAGCAGGTGGTGGAGAAGGTGCCACCCTCTTCCTCTTCGTGACGAGGCCATCTTCAGTTGCCTCGTCGTCTTCCTCTTCCTCCTCGTGGACTACTTGGGGGGCTTTCCTCTTAGGTTTCCTGAGGACAAGCTTTTTGCGTTGGTTGGCGGGTTGGACATCGGGAGGAGTTGGGCCTTTGGGTGGCGATCGGCCCTGTGCGGCGGCGATCTCCACCACCGAGTTTGGCACGGTTTGTGAACCCGATGCCAACCCGTGGGTTCGGGCGAGCGCCCTCAGTTCAGCGAGCTTGCCCTGGCCCAACATATTATCTGCATAGAGCAAAAATGCATGAGTTAGCTCAGAGAGAAAATAAATGCATAAGGTAGTATGCAGCAAAGCAGATAAATGGTGCAGAAAAATAAAACCAAAGTCTTGCGCACAACGCACAAGACGCCCAGAAATAGTTAACAGAGGTAATGTTAGAATAAAGACTTAGACGTTCTAACCTATGCGAATTTTGAGTTGGTCCTCGAAGAATTCGAAGCAGATGAGCATGGTGGTGAGGAAGGTGATGTTGGCATCTGCCACGCTCTTCCAGAAGAAGCAGAGGTCCCTGTCCAAGGCGCCCATGCTATCAGGACTTCTTGGCCTCCTGAAGCTACTCTTGGACTCTTTGTTCCCCTTGTTTACCCAATACAAGGGGAAACCGTCGAGCAACGAAGCGTCCTTGTCGTTGGGGCGCACCTGGACGAATTTGCCTTTCCAGTCTTTGTAGGATTGCTGGAAGATAGAGAGGATCGACCTCCCAGCAATCCCGTTCAAGCTTACCCACAGGCGATCTCCTGGGTGCTTGGCTTCAAAAAGAAATAAGAAAACATCTACTGATGCTGGCAACCCCAGATGGTCGCACATGACCTGGAACGCCCGCACGAACGCCCAGTTGTTGGGATGGAGCTGGGCGGCGGCGATGTTGAGCTCGGTAAGAAGCTCCCTCTCAAAGCGAGTGAAGGGAAACCTAAGTTTCACCTTCTTGAACAGGGTTGTGTAAACGAAGCAGAAGGGTCCACCGTTGTTCCCCTTGTCGTCGGCGCAAACTGGCAGGTCGGGGGGGCAAGGTAGCACCGTCATCTGTTCGTCGTGCTCCTTATGGAATGATTGGTGAGGCTCGTCCCCTTTCTTTAGTCGCAGAACTGCCCCAGCAGAATTTACAGAGGACGTTTCCCTCAACAAAGTCGAGGTGGCCCAGGGGTACAGTTTTTTGAAGTATGGGGAGGGAACAGAGGCTCCTCCGGCAACGGGGGGAGTGGCCTGAGTCAAGTTGGGGCGGGAGGGTGCAGGCCTCTCAGCCTGAGAAGACGAAGCACCACGTGCACGCGGTGGGTCATGTGCTTGTGAGGAGGGGTTTCGTGATGAAGGAGGAGGGTTTGGGGTGATCTTTGAGCGAGTCATTGCGGAAGCTGCAGAGGAAAAAGAAAAGGAAAAATGATCAGGGTTCGCAGAGGCTGACTCGATCATGAGAAAACGGTGAAAAACGAATGAACGTAGGTTCGTTGTGACGCTGACGGAGCCCTAAGTTACGAGAAAGGAGAAATGGAGAAAACAACCCACAACGTATGCACCAGACAGTTAAAGGATGATGCGAATCGGTTAAAATGCAGGAAAAATCAGCAGAAGAAGGAAAGGAAGTACCTTTTTATGATCGGAAAAGCGATGAAGGAAGTTGGTGATTCGGGAAGTTGAGGAACGTTGAGAGCTTTTTTGCAGAAGAGAGTTGGAGCGTCTGAGAATACGAAGAAAGTGATGGAATAATGGAGCGAAATGGGTTTAAGGGTTTTTCGAAGTGGGTTTGGGAAGCGCAAACGTTAACTGAAGGTAACCGTTGATGAAGCCACGTGTCGAACGATGGGGAAATGTTTGGTGGAGCGTCAGAGGAGCAGAAAGTACAACCGCTTGGAATTCTGCGCCAGTGCCACGTAGATGACGTGACTCCTTTAGTCTTTTCGCTGGACAAGTCTTCGCTTAAGACTGGGGGGCTTGTGTACCGCCCTGGTAGTCGGAAGTGATGACGTGGCATCCAGCTACAGTATAGGCGTGTTGACAAGACGCCAGGTTGGCAGAAGGGAAGGACGTCGGGGGACTCGTGTAGTCGCCAGTTATTAAGTTGGCGTGCTCCGATCTCCAGCATACCAGAACCGGCGATCACCGGGTTAAAGATGAAGTCGCCAGATGTAAACTTAGGCGACCAAGTGATTGGAGATCGCTAGAGCAAGCACATCGCCGAAGATGAGGGTGGTGCAGATTATGAAGGCGGCCGGCGAGACCACAGGGAAGGTGTACGAAGGCACCCTAACTCGCCAATTCCAGTAGAGATCGCACTCCCAAGTTAGCTATGCACTGGGCAGTACCATGCATAAGTAACTTAGTCAAAAGAGAGTCAGAAGCAGCGCCCAAGTCAAGGAGGCTCCAGATGATGGCACGTGTACGACTGGATGCGAACCACGTGTCCAGCTGCGTAACTGCCAGGAGAGAGAAAGTGACCAGGTATAAAAGGGTTTCCCAACGAACTTTCGAGGTACGCACGTTCAGATTGTATTCTTTATGCTTGCGAGTTCTTGAGCATACTGTGAGAGAGAACATTGCACGGTTCCTTGAGAGTTCTTGAGTGTTTGCTCTTGAAGTATTTGGTGGTTCAGTCACTGACTTGGGCGTTGGAGTGCGATCGGCCGCAGCGGCGCCGCTCTGTTCTTTTGCAGGTTCTTGAGGTGGATCGTGACGAAGGACGGAGATTGATGCGGTGCACACGTCGATCCATTGACGAGGCAAGTTCCAACGTTTTGGTCAACAGGCAGGATCAATAAATATTTTTGTTATTATTAATATATATTTTTTTCATTCATAAGTAAAAGTTTATTTTATGATGAATTTATTTTCGTCAATAATTAAAAATTTCTTGTAATAAAATAATTTGTTTTATTAATTTATAATTATCATAAAAAAATTTGAAAACATTTTCTTCTAAGCTCCTTTTTTAAGTTAAAATCTGAAAACATTTTCTTACATAATGACAATCTTGAGTGTTAACTTTTTAATATTGAACTTTTCTTGTAATATCAATTTTTATAATTAGATAATTCTACTAAAAAATTATTCAAATTAATTTTTGATATCTTCTTAAAATAGATAACACTAATGTAGAATTGACCAACTACAACTCCTAATAACAATAATTTGAGGTTGTTTGTGATAAAAGATGTGGTGACAATATGATAAATAAGCTAAATTTTTCTATGGCAATTGACAAAGGCACAAAACGACAACAATTTTAAGTTGAATCATTGTTAAAAAGTGCCAAAAAAAATGAAATGATAACAATTGACCATTAAATCATTGTTAAAAGTGCAAAAAAAATATGACGATCAGTGGATAACATCATAAAAAATAAAATAAAAAAGAGCGAAATTACTAAAAAAAAACGTGTATAATGTGACGGTTATTTTTGTAAAAATTGACGTTTTTAACCGTCGCATTATACATTTGTGGCGGTACCGCGTACTGCCAGAATTCTTGCCGTCACAAAATTTAATGTTGCGATCAATTGAGAACCGTTGTAGCAAATGACATATTATGCATTGTATAAAGTAGCGGTTTTAAGCGTGTAATTGACATAAGTTATAAATGTTGTAATTTTAAAAATGGGTAAACAAATTCTAACGTAAATAGTGACAGTTTTAACCACCACTTAATACAGTATAGTATGACATTTATAATACACTTTATGGCTGTCATAATTCGGATATTAAATATTTAATTTAATTTTTAATATTTATAATAATTTATTTAATTCTATTTTATAATTTGATTTCATAATATTATTTAATTTCATATTAAAATTAAACTTTAATTTTATTTTTAATATTTATAATAATTTATTTAATTCTATTTTATAATTTGATTTTATAATATTAATTAATTTGATATTATAATTAAATTTCACTACACATTTTATGTTTCATAGTATAATTAAGTTATAACATAAACTAATTTCATAGTATAATTAAAATTGATAAATATAATAATCAAAAGATGAGTTCATTCATTCATTGAAAGAACAAAGTTGATAATGTCAAACTAATCCAAACAACAAGTAAACTAAATTGCCAAAATATAAATTGTTTCACTTTCTAAACATATTACAAGTAAATTCTCAATTCTAATTTGTCTTACTCTCTCCACTTGATATTATATTTTGGTTAGGTGATGGAGCACCACTAACAACATTTGGTGTCTGGAATAAGTTAAAGTTAATTGACAATTTTTAAAAAATAAATGAAGACGGTATTATAATAAAATTTTAAGTATAGTAATTTATACCTCATTAATAGATGCTTGTACCAATTTTGTTGCCATTACAACAAAATGTTTCGGCACGTCTGATCTAGAAGCAATGTAGGCTAGCATAGTATGCATTTGGCTCCTTACAACTGCAAGTTTACTTGTCATCTGTTCTACCGCAAGACCAACAAGGAGTTTAATCATCAACTTAAACCAGTGACAAGTTTCAACGAATCAATGTTTATCAAATAAAAGGTGATCTTTTCAATAATGCAGAATTATTCAAGGTACCAACAATATTTTATATTTGCAAACATGAAATACTTCTTCAACATAGAAATTTGAGTTTCTTAAATATGGAAAATTAGTCTATAAGCTAACACAATGCAATCAAAATTTAACACCAATTATTCAAGGTTTGACAAGATCTAAGGTTAGCCGTATACAAATGTGGTTACACAAGCTCAAAAACAATAAAACTACAATAAGAGTATCTTGCAAATGGCTAAAACTGACTCATGCTTAAGGTAGAATAAAAATAAATGGCTAAACCTGTAATAAATTCCTGGGGTTGGAGCGGAATTTGCAATATTATCTTGGAACAGTATGGTTTAAGAAATAAAACAGACATGCAAGAAGAACAAAATAACACGTTACACATTGGAAAATACATAAAAAAATAACCTTTAAAATCTAATTTTTAAACAATCCAGACATACAAGAACAAGTTGAGATAATTCATTTTATAGAGTTCAATGGTGTCAATTGGTCCAAATAGAATTTTGGAAAATGAAGGATAAACCAAATATAGATCCATGATCTAATACATCTTCAATTTTAGTTAAGCCTAATTCAGTACAGTATTTCTAAGGCCTATATAAGCTCTACTATGGTCATACCCACCATTGATTTGAGATCTTAATAAATACTAACAACTTATAACCAATATCTTAACACTCATTCTCAAGTTTAAGCTAGTTATGAGTAGCAAACTAAAATGGAAAGTGAATGCAACCAAGGACCAAAACAACTCAGTCAATCATGCCAAATTACTTAGAAAACTATCATACCCCTTGAATAACAAACCATCAATATATTGTAGTTATCTTGGATTTGAATAGAAGAGTGGGCATCAACATAATAAATATTCATAATAGACTAGGCTATAAAAAGTACCAACTTACCAAACACCAGATAAAAAAACGTACCTTGCAGAATTTTAGAAAATTTTCTTTTAAGCTCCCGAATTTCTCAATATAAAAATGATATAATGGCATTAGTTAGAGGATACAACAATTATTAAATAAAAAACAACCCAAAACAGAATATGCAACTCAACCGAATCTGCAACAAAGAATTATATATGACGTGATACATATACAAACTACAATCAAACAACTTTAAAACAGAAACCTCATGGTCAACCACTGCAAAAGCATCCTAATGCCTCTAAACCCAACTGTAAACTGCAAGATGCAAGATAGTAATAAATAGGAACCTAAAAGATAAGATAAAAGACAAATTTATGTGACTAAGAGCCCATAACCCAAGTTGACTTTATCAATTCCATCAACAAATATCTATCCTATCACAGAAACACCTTAATTACCTCTGTTACTGCAAAAACCTTCTAGGGGAAGACTTGGGTCCACTAAACACCAAAGAACATTGAGTTTAAAAGAAAAAGAAAATATGGACCAAAATTAAAGACTAAATTTTTCAAGCACTTGGAAGCATAAAAAAACATGTAGAAATGAAATAGAGCCCTAATCACAATTTTCAATAAAAAAAGATGGACTTTTATATTTTCTCTTCCCGAATCTTGGATTAACTTGGCAACTTTTGCAAATGCCATGTACCATGATCTAAATGTTTTCTATATACAACATATATAGTGGATAATTTCAGCTTCTATAATTTAAACATACTTATATTTAAAAGGCTTGTTATATCATCAACTCTGTTATACTTAAAAGGCCTATTCCATTATTCATACATTTCAACTTCCACTGTCAAGAAAGAATCTAAGGATCTTAGAAACAAAATCTAAAACGTTTTCTTAAGACTTAAACTTTAGGTGAGTAGGTCCATCTTAGAAGAAACCATCAAATATTTGACTGTATTAAACTGATTTTTCATATAAATTAACTATCAAGAGTAAATGAAATAATAAAATAATAAAAGACTTTAGTACTAAAGCACAAAAATAGTGATGTTATCCCTAAATATTAAATTGTGATGAAGAGAAAAATTTTAAGCTACTCTAAGTTCACAAGAAAATACATATCAATTCAAGAGAGAATACAAGACAATTATCATACAAGACAAAACAGTATACAAACAAATCATGTGAGTAGAATCCGGGAACCTGTAGGCCTTTGAATTTGAGGTCAACTTCAGAACTCGGTTCACTCTACAAAACAAAAGCACATCAAACTTGTAATTTTGTAAGGAGTGTGCGTTGCACAATCAATGAACAAGAATCATAAGTACGATTTTGAACAATTTCTACCTATAACGATTTCAAACAATAGATTCCCAAGACAAAGGTTTAGGGCGCGCGAGCACAAAACCTGAAACAACCTTGCTCGGAGGCGGCAATGGCAGACAGAGGAGTGAATGTTAGGGTTTCGTGAAGGTCAGAGGAAGGGTTAGTGAAGGTCGCATGGGGGTTTCTTGAAGGTCGCGTGAGGGTTTCGGGAAGGTCGCCTAAGGGTTTTGTGAAGGTCGCGTAAGGGTCGTGAAGGTCGCGTTAGCAGACAAAGAGGGAAGAGAGTTAGCAGAGAGGGGGAATACACTAGAGAGGGAAGATGCTGGTTTCCAAAGAGGCGAGGCAACGCTGGTTTCCAAAGAGTGGGATGCACCTGGTTTCAAAAACAAAATCAGTTTCCAACAAATTTTTAAAAAAAAATTAAAATAAAGAGGAATGGTGTAGGAGGGAAAACAAACACAAGAATTTTATTCTGAAGGATAATTGTGGCAGTTAAAAATGCCATATTCTAAAGGATCATTGTGACGGTTACTAAAATTTCGTATTATACGGCAGATTGTGGCGGTTATCAATAACTGCCACTTTATACACACTTTTTTGTAGTGAATGATGACACTTCTTTTAAAACCATTATTGTATGTTATTTCAAAAAGTTGCACACATGCAATTTACATCTACGTACTCTGGATATAATATATTGAGTGATAGGCCAAGTGCAAGATCACAAAAGCTCATTTGAGTGCACCACAATATATTTAAAGTAAATATGTTCATTCACTTTTGTATTGGCATTGATTGACCTAAAGATGTATATGTTGACCAGTAGTGTAATAAGTAAACTGGAAATTATGAGTGTGATTATTATGTCATGTAGTTGATGGAAACTATAATGCAAGTTGGAATTGATAGATATTCTGATCAGGTAATATTATATAACCCGTCAATATACTAATACACGTTAATATTAATTCTAATTAGTTATGGACTAATCGAAATTATTTTCAAATGTTGTAGTTTTTCAATATCCCACAACCGTTAAACTCAAAAGCAAAGGAGTATGTCAGAACAACATGGTCAACATATTTTGTGAACATATATAACACATTTAGAGTAGATGACAAACCACAATGAATTTTTTTTATTAAATTTTTTATTTTTTTAATTTTGTTTAAATTGAAGATTTTTTATGGACAATTTTTTTTGTAAAATTGTGTACATTTTTTACTTTTGGATTCCATTAAAGTATTTAAAACAACATAATTTGTAAATATGTGACACTATTTAAAATTTTCTATTTATGCAAGTTGTGAAAACAACAAAAGTTTTCAAAAAAACAAAAAAATAACGACAATTCTTATTTATATTATCTTTTTTATAATATTTGCAACGACAATTCTGATAAGATCGTTGTCATTTATCTTTTCAATGATGTTCCACATAACTGTCGTTATATCTTTAATTTTGTTTTTTTTAAATGATGGCAATTCGTAATAAAGTCACTTATATACAAGGATGGCTTTTCTAATAATTGTTACTAAAATTGTTTTAAACAACAAACGTTTAGACCGTCATTGATGTACGCATTTTACAACAGTATATGTAATGATAACGATTTCAAAACCGGTTCTAATAATCCTTTTTAACCGTTGTTAAAAACCCTTCTACACTAGTGTAGATACTTTTTTTTTTCCTTCACATTGGAAATTTGTTTCATGTCATTTAAACTTTTGGAGCTTAACATATCATAAAAATACTGGAAAACATCATGTTGTTTAGACATATTGTCATCTTCAGGACACATTTACTCCATCCTACAAACCTAATTAACTCATAATTTCTTTCATCAAATTTATAGATAATTCTTCAAGTTTTTCAAAGAAACCCAGTTTATTTCAAGCTTATATCTAAAACTCAAATTATTGCATTGTATTAATGTTGTAGCTCATTACCATATTTCATCTTAATGAAAACATTCATCCATGAGCTAAGACGTATCAACTCTCATGAGCTAAGACGTATCAACTCTCAAATTCTTTATAAGTAGCGTAGATATTTTTTTTTCAAAATTTTCTTAGCCACCAATATCTTCTATTTCATTTCTAAAGCTCAATATATTTTCTTTACAAGTCATGCTTAATATCTTCTTCTGTAGTTATCCATATCATTATGAAGTTCCATGCTGAAATTACAAGAAAAATTTTATTCCATGTAAAATGCTATACACATTTTTTCATGAAATTTTTATAAACAGAAATTATGATAGGTTATTTAAGTAACAAAGAGTTGACCAAATTTATTATATGTGTTTTATTCCTAATGCTTAAAGATAGACTAATTTTTGTTGATTATGACACTTTATCACTATATTGATTATAAGTGTTCAATATAAGAATACTTTTTTCATTTATTTCAGACATCAAATATTGGAAATATTTTCCCATCACTCCCTAACTTACAAAGACCATAAGGAAAATTCATGGTGATAATAAAATTGGTCAAAATAAGACTAATTATAGGTCGAAAAGTTTTACCTTAATGGAAAAAAAGTCAACTCTGAACAACAATAAAAATTAAGGTTTAATGAGGAAGAAAATAAACTTCTCATCCAATCATGGTTGAATATTTCCAAACATCTAATTGTGGAAGTGAACAATAAATGATATTTTTTTTAAAGGAAAGAAGAAAACTACAATAAGTATCATGATCATTTACAAGCAAGGGAAGTAATACATTTACTGACAAAATTTAATAAATAATTATTTTTAATATTACAAGCAATCTATCCAAAGAAATATTAGTGATATTTTTAAGTTTGATACCATACGAGGTGCATATAAAATTTATTCAACTACAAAAGATTTATCAAGTGTCGAATATGAACATGAATACAAGTGTTTGATTGTGAAATCCACTCCAAGGACACATCAAGTGTGACGAATACAAAATTACGATATCATGAAATGTGAAAAAAAAATTAAAGAAAATAAATTTTTGTGTGAGGATATTAGTCCAAGTAATCATTTTGAAACTAGTCGTTAGAAACTAACCATTAAGATGAGTTGTTAGATACTAATCTTAAAAGAAACTTGTCATTGAAACCGAACTACTACTCGAATAAGTGTATCTTTATATAAATAATAATCACACAACTTTCAATTCAAGCAAGTCTTGTTTTATTTTCAATTTCTCTCAAAATTATAACTTTATGGTCTTTTTTCAAATGAATTCAAGTGATTCATTTGATGGAGATAAGCTTGAGAATGACATCATTGAAGATTTCATAAAAGATGACTATGAAGAACTATAAATGAGGTTGGTAATAAAAATGCAACAACATAAGATTGATACATACAAGCGAAGACAAATTCATATAGAAGAGTTGTAAAGAAGGGGATGTTCAGTTGTTTAATATGAATACTTCTCAAACAATCCAATATACACAAAGAATTTTTTTTTGAGAACGAATTCAAATTCAAAGGGTGTCTTCCTTTTAATAGTACAATCCTTGGGCAATCAAAATTGTTAGAATTAGAGGCCTTAAACAAGAGGGGGTGAATTGTTTTTGAAATATTTTCGCAAGTATTGAAGGTAAAGTGGAAAACTATGAAAAATTAATCAATTAAAAATCTATTAGCCAAATAGAAAATTGTTTTTAGTTTGATTCCAAAAAATCAACCAGTTGTTTTCACGAAACAACCAGTTGTTTATACAGCAGATTTGAAAAGCAAAGATAAAACAGTTTAATGAGTGTAGGGATAGAGAGATTCACACAAGATGTTTATACTGGTTCACTCTAAACCAAGAGTTACATCCAGTCCTTAGCTAACCACTGAGAATTCACTATGTAATCAAACCTAGATTACAAAACATACACCAAAAGTGAACCCTCCAAGAACACCCACCACTTTTGGCAAATCACACAATTTCCAGAAACACCTTCTGAAACTACACCACACCAAAACACATAGAAATACAATGTTCAAGAAAAAACAGGAACAGAATACACCTAGGTAAATCAAAGCTTAAAGTTCAGAATTACAAGACCCAATACTTTTCCACACTTGAGATGATCCAAAAGCTCCTTGAAATTTTGAAAACTGTTTTTGATTAATCTCTCTTTCTTAGTTAATGCTTAGGAGCATAAAATAATCTTTTTTATACTCTAATCAATTGGTCAAAGTAGTTAAATCAAAAACCAAAAGTTGTTAGGATCATTTAAAACAGATTAAACCACTTAATAGAATTTTGTTAAGGTTTTTCAGAAAAACAACCAGTTGAATTCTCGAAACAACCGGTTGAATCAGTTTGACAGCAAAGTCAAAAACAAAGCCAAGCTTTTCAGACTCATTTTAAAAGTTACTAAGTGTCAAACAACCGGTTGAATAGACATTTCAACAGGTTGACATTTCACACTCTTTAGAAAACTTATCTTTCAAAAACATTAAAATTCAATTAACATTGGATCATCTTAAAGAGTGGATTAACAATTCAAAGACTACTAGACACACAGAAACTAGCAGCAAAGTCTTCAATCATTCCTCTTGGATTTGGAGACATCAAAACACCTTGTTCAACAAAAAATAGTATATTTTGTTTCTCTATTGCAAAAATGTATTACTAACATATAAATCACATGTTGATAGTGTTGATGATTATGTATGAATTGAAAAAAAAATACTACAATGAGTAAGTTTTTCTAAGGTGTTCGACAAATATTTGGAGAAAAATACTTAAAAAGCCTAATAACATTGACATTCAACACCAACTTCAAATGGGAGAGAGATATATTTTTTGAAGTATAATAAGTAGCATAAATATTAATAATGAAAAAGTTGTATATGGTGATCATAATAAATCCATAATCATGCTTAAGTAGTGACTTCACGTACCTTATGGATTTGACATGCATTTTCAGGTTGCAAATTCAAACAACCACATCAACATTTTTAATGAATCTTTAATGGGACAAGCTTTGAAAGTGAAATATACGGTGGATTAGGCCAAATAAGACAATAGATATTATTTATCTAATTGTATTTATCCTAATTTCACAAGTCGATAAAGGAAAATTATTTACTTAACATTAAAAGGCGACAAGAAAGGATGTGTATTGTGTTTAGAGTGTTTCAATCTTAGTATGCAATTACATAAGGTCCTACGTGTGCTTGGCACATACATATAACCAAACATATATTGGATATATGTCATGTTGCACAACATTATCGTAGAAGATGAATGTCAGATATATGATGATAACTTTTGATCCGGTCGGTCATCGGTAGTCGATGACGTCAGCAGCAGATAACCACGTGGACCACTCGCAGGGTGACACGTGGATCAGGTGGCAGAGAAATCAGGGAGGAGATCACCCAGAACGGTGATCGGTGGTCAGTAACCGAGTAGCCACCGACAGATCAGTTCCAAGATAAACACCTGGGGGGAGAACGCGAGAAGCAATAGAGCACCGATCAGTCATCGGGTTTTCGTGTTACACGCAGTTAAACTGGGACTGAGATTCCCAGAGAGAGCGTTACGCATGGACCTCGCATGATCATATCTCAGAGAAAGAGGAGCTGCTCGCCGGTAGAATCGTGCACGAGAGTGGCCTGAGGGAGTTAGTAAACTGGTCAGTGATTGGTGACTCTCTTAACCCATTACGTGCATGACATCGTGAAGGGGAAATCGTTTATGCAGAGAGCAATGCTTGGTGAGTGTGCCTAGTCCAGCCACACCTGGCGTTCTCCTGAGAGTGTACGGTTAGATGTGAGTTGCATGCCTCCACGTGTCACCATCTGAGAGAGGCGCGGCCAAGATAAAAGTGCACTCCGCGTCGTGAAAGGTACACACCCACGTTTTTACTCATTTTGGGTACGTTTTCGCACAATAGCGTAACAGAATTCTGACACACGCAGAGGATAGCATAACAGAATTCTGTTAGGCACAGACACAGAGAGAGAGAAAAAAGAGAATCAGAGAGAGATTCAGTGACATATTTTTTGTTGGTGGTTTTGTGACCTAACTTGAGCGTCGGAGTGCAAATGGCCGCTAGAGGCGCCGTCTGTGTGTTTTGCAGGTTGTGTTTGAGGTTCCCGGAGAAGGTTCTAAGAGCATCCTTGCGGATAGCATAGTTGCATAGGCGGGGTAAGGAAGCGACAAAGCAATTCCTCCACGCTTGAGTTGGCGACAGGATCATTTGGCGCCCACCGTGGGGCCCTGTGAATCGTGGTCCCATCCACACCAAAGTTTCTGAAGTTTCTCAAAGTTTTTGCTGAGGTTTTTGCTGAGAAAATGAGGAGAACCTGACAAACATCACCTGCACCATCTGCTGAGGAAGGAGCTGTGACAATGGCGCAGGTCCTGGAGATGATGCGTGCGCTGCAGGACAATGTCGCAGCGTCGAGATCTGAACAAGAGAAGATGCAGGTGGAGTTGGCTGCATCGCAGAGCAGGAATGATGAGCTGAATCGCGTTAATGAGGAGCTGAGAAGGACGTTACAGGCGCAGAAGGAACGCGCAGTTGAAGAAAGGATGTCGATGCCACCATCGCCTCCGAGAGCGTTCCCTATGCCATTCTCCCCTGAAATCATGAAAACCGTGGTGCCTCCCAACCTGGTGGGAGTGAAGGCGTCGTTCACGGGGGTAGAAGATCCAGAAGCGCATCTGAAGGCGTTCCACACTCAGATGATGCTGTCTGGGGGTTCAGATGCCGTGTACTGCAAGATGTTCATGTGTACACTGAGTGGAATCGCCATGGAATGGTTCGTGAGTCTGCCAGAGGGTCATATCACGTCCTTCCATCAGTTTTCGAAGCTTTTCACTGAGCAGTACATCGTTAGCAGAGCACCTTCAGTGGTGTCGTACGATCTGTTCGATGTACGCCAATATCAAGGTGAGTCGCTGAAAGACTACCTCAACCGCTTCGGAGCACAAGTGGTTAGATTGCCCAGCAAGGACGAGGATATGCTGGTGCATGCGTTTAAGAAGGGAGTGCTGCCTGGTCCCTTCAGTGAGTCGCTCATCAGGAGCCATCCCAGCACCTTTGCGGAGATCCGGCGATGCGCGGTGGTGCACATAGTGGCAGAGACAGAGGTTTCTGAGAAAAGAGGAAGTGCTGCACCACCGAAGCCGCGTGGAGGACAGGGGAAGCAACAACAGCAAGCGAGGGTGCATGAGGCAAAGGAGGGAAAGAAGGTGCAGGGGAAACCTCATCCTTATGCACCCAGGAAGGACCAGGGCAGGGGGCGTGCAAGGGAGAATAATGCACCCCCAAGATACGATTTCATGGTAAAGTTGGCGGATCTGATCGCCCTTTCTGCCATAGCTGCAAGACTTAGAGTACCAGAGAAGACAGATAAGGTACTTGGGAGGAAGAAGAACGAGTGGTGTGAGTTTCACCAAGCCTTTAGCCACACACTCCACTCCTGCTTGGCGTTGGGACACCAGCTGGCGGAGTTGGTAAAGTCTGGGTTCCTGGCAGATTACCTGCGGGAGGCGCAGGGTGATCGCGCATCGGGGGCCCAGGCAGGAGAACGGCAGCATGAAATCCCTGTGCACGGGGAGATGCAAACGATTGTGGGAGGCTTCTCCGGTAGGGGGTGCACCGCATCACAAAGAAGAAGGTATGCTCGATCGGTTATAGTCGTGGACTCGGTAGACGAGGGCCATTTCCCCGAGGTAGATATCACTTTCAAGAAAGCTGATCTACAGGACGTTGTACCGCACGACAACGATCCTGTGGTCATCTCCCTCATCACAGCAGGAAGGCGAGTGCACAGAGTGCTCGTAGACCAAGGGAGCTCGGCAGACATCATGTTCTGGCCGACGTTCAACAAGTTGCAGTTGTCCCCCGATCAACTAAGGTCGTATACCGGGTGTCTTTACGGCTTTGCAGGGGATCAGGTAGAGGTGCGGGGGTACATTGAGCTGAGGACGACGTTCACCGATGGAACAACAACCCGCACCGAAAAGATAAAGTACTTGGTGGTGAACACCCCTTCTACGTACAACATCTTGCTGGGAAGGCCAACACTCAATAGGTTGGGTGCAGTGCCATCGACGAGGCACATGAAGCTGAAGCTGCCATCGATGGAGGGGACCGTAATAACCATCAAGT
This sequence comes from Phaseolus vulgaris, assembly GCF_000499845.2. Lineage (NCBI taxonomy): Eukaryota > Viridiplantae > Streptophyta > Magnoliopsida > Fabales > Fabaceae > Phaseolus > Phaseolus vulgaris. Next base: position 23,954,050 of record NC_023755.2, read on the forward strand.
CAGATCAGGCTGAGGCTAGACACTGTTATGAGAACAGCCTCAGGCAGAAGAGGAGCATATGCCATGTCACCTCAACCCCACCACCAGGTGTGCTCGAAGAGCGATCGGTGGTTAGGGGAACGCATGGCGATCAGGAGATGGAGGATGCTACGCTGGGGGGCTCCCAGGTAGCTCAGGTGGAAGCGGAGGAGGAGGGCATGATCACTCCTCGCGAGTCAGGGATCGCGAGGGCGGTCATCGCCAGCGAGAGAAGACCCCACCCAGCTGAGGGGTGGGTAGAAGTAAATATAAGGGGGAAAAGGTTCAAGTTGGGAGGATCGCTCTGCGAAGAAGAACGAAGGCTGATCGCCGGGGTGATCGAGAAGCACATGGGCGCGTTCGCATGGTCAGCATCTGACATGCCAGGAATCGACCCTGACTTCCGTTGCCATCGCCTGTCGATGGATCCTAAAGTTCGACCTGTGCGTCAGAGGCGAAGGAAATTCAACGAAGAAAGGAGGAATTCAATGAAGAGCGTGGAATCGAAGCTAATCCAGAGAAGTGCGCAGCAATCGCGGCGATGACGAGTCCAACGACGGTGAAGGAGGTGCAGCAACTCACCGGTTGGTTGGCAGCATTATCCCGGTTTATGTTCGCTGGAGGGGAGAAAGGTCATCCGTACTTCCAGTGTCTTAAGCGCAACAGCAGATTCCTTTGGACACAGGAGTGCGAGGAGGCCTTTATCAAGTTGAAGGAGTACCTGGCAAGCCCACCGGTCTTGCGTAAACCACAAGTGGGCACCCCTCTTCGTCTATACTTTGCTGTGACGGAGAGAGCAGTCAGTTCAGTCCTAGTGCAAGAGCAAGATCAGGTTCAGAAGCCTGTGTACTTTGTGAGTAAGGTACTGCAAGGCCCTGAAGCCCTCGAGAAGGCTGCCCTGGCGGTGGTATTTTCAGCGAGAAGACTCAGACATTATTTCCACAGCTTCACAGTAGTGGTAATGACAGATTTGCCCATCCAAAAGGTGCTAAAGAAACCAGACGTAGCGAGAAGGATGGTCAAGTGGGCGGTGGAATTGTCAGAGTTCGACATTCAGTACGAGCCCCGAGGACCGATAAAGGGGCAGGTGTTCGCCGACTTTGTGGTCGAGCTGTCGTCGGTCGCGACACCTTCAGAAGGTTTAGACTTCCGATGGGTATTATCAGTGGATGGCTCCTCCAATCAGCAGGGGAGCGGCGCTGGGGTCATTTTGGAAGGCCCGAACAAAGTGCTGATCGAGCAGTCCCTCCGCTTTGCCTTCAAGGCTAGCAACAATCAGGCGGAGTATGAAGCCCTGATCGCAGGAATGTTGCTAGCAAGAGAAATGGGAGCAAGAAGTCTGGTTGCTAAGAGTGACTTTTTGCTAGTCACCGGGCAAGTTACAGGGGAGTTCCAGGTGAAAGATCCCCAGATGGCAGCTTACCTGGAATACGTACAACTCCTGAAGACGTCCTTCACCGAGTTTGAACTAGTTCATGTGCCGAGAGAGCAAAATGCCAGAGCAGACCTGCTTGCCAAGCTGGCCAGCTCAGGCAAGGGGGGAAAACAGAGGACCGTCATTCAGGAGACCTTGAAGGTACCGCGAGCATTCGTGTCAGACAACCAGGTACTTCAAGTGTACAAATCGATGGAGCGTCTGACGATCGGTCATCGTTCACTGACTCAGGAGACGTTGAAAGCGCCGAGGGTTGGAGCGCGACCGGCAAAGACCGATGAGGCGATGGAAGTCTGCGCTGTTAGGGAGCCCGACACGTGGATAACACCGTACCAGTTGTACTTAGAAGATGGTGTACTCCCACTTGACCCGATAGAGGCAAAAAGAATAAAGAGGAGCTCGAGTAAGTTTACTTTGATTGATGGGAACCTGTTTAGATTTGGATTTTCTCATCCTGTGCAGATCTGTGTGTATGGCGAGCAATGCACTAGACTTATGTCAGAGCTACACGAGGGGGTATGCGGAAGTCATGTAGGTGGTCGCGCTTTGGCAAGTAGGATCCTCCGCGCGGGGTACTACTGGCCAGCGCTGAAGGAAGACTGCGTGAGGTATGCTCAGTGTTGCAAACAGTGTCAACTTCACGCAGACTGGCATAAGGCACCTCCCGAGGAGTTGAAGTCCATCCATAGCCCGTGGCCATTTCACACATGGGGAATCGACATCCTAGGACCTTTTCCCCTGGCGATAAGGCAGATGAAGTTCCTCATCGTGGCCATCGAGTATTTCACCAAGTGGGTGGAGGCAGAACCAGTCGCGCACATCACCGCACAGAAAGTCGAGCACTTTGTCTGGAAGAACATTGTCTGTCGTTTCGGAGTACCCAAGAGGCTGGTCTCCGACAATGACACCCAGTTCACAAGTCATCAGCTAAGGAAGATGTGCGAGGAGTTAAAGATACAGCAGGTTTTCGCCTCGGTGGAACCCCCACAAACCAATGGGCAGGTGGAGTCAGCCAACCGAGTACTGCTCAGGGGGCTGAAGCGAAGACTAGAGAAAGCTAAAGGAAACTGGGCAGAGGAGGTCCCCAGAATCGTATGGTCCTACCATACCACTCCACAGTCCAGCACCCATGAGACACCCTTTAGCCTTGTCTACGGGACAGATGCCATGATTCCCGTGGAGATACAGGAGAGCTCCCCCAGGTTTTTGAATTTCATTGCCGAAGAATCCAACGAAGAACGAAAGGTGAATCTCGACCTACTGGACGAAGTGCGAGAAGAAGCCAGAGTTAGTGTTGAAGCCATCAAGAGAAGAGTAGAACGGAGGCACAACTCCAAGGTGAGGCTCAGGCATTTCCAGGAAGGTGATCTGGTGATGAGAAAGGCGCATCAGAATGAGATGGAAAACAAGTTGTCTCCAAAGTGGACAAGTCCATACAGAGTGGTTGAGGCATTGGAGAATGGAGCTTATCGGCTGGAAACTCTGGATGGAGGAGCAATCCCCAGAACGTGGAACACCACCCACTTGAAATTTTATTTCAGTTAAGTTGTAAAGTAGTTGCGTTCTCGCGCTAAAGACACACTCAGTGTATATACTGGAAACAGTTGAACAGATAAGGGGGCACTCTTTTCCCTAAGGAGGGTTTTTAACGAGGCCACCCAATGAAAAGATTATCAGCATATCAAGTGTGCGAGAGTTTCAAGTTAAAATCCTCCTCGCCCCAGGTGCGAGTGCAGCTGATCGGTTAGGCCTTATTCGCCCTAGGCGCGAGTATGGGCGCTAATTTAAGTCCTCCTCACCCCAAGCGTGAGTGCAGACGACTAGGGTTTGAAAAGCCAGGGGTGCTAGTAAGACCAAGAGAGGGAAAGGAAGGATTTCGACAAACGTCCTTACCCACTTGGCATATACCAATGTTGGCCCAGTAAAGCTCTTAGTTTAAACCCTTCTCGCCCCAGGAGTGAGGCAGGGAAAGAACGACCCGATCCGCCCAAGGTTGATGACCTTGGGGAAGGTAAGAGGGGCTATCGAGAAACACTCTTCTTCCCCCAAAACAAGGCATCACCTCTGACGATTGATGTCAAAGTCCTCTATGCACTTAGCGCTAGAGCGACAGAGAAGCAAGGTGCAGACCGAAGAACGATGACTGATGAGTTGTTGGTGGATATGCTAGTGGGTAGTGCCTTGTCGGAGGAAGCTTTTCCAAACAAGTTCTTACACAACAAGCCGAAGCAGACAGACTATGCCTAGTCAGTCATCTAGTACGAAGCTGTGCATAAGAACTGTTAAAGACAAAGCTAAGGGAGTTGTTAGTCGTGATCAAGGTAGAGGCCAAGATCAAAGGGTACAGATCGCGCTAAACCTAAGCTAGTTAACAGTTAGTTGTGTGCAAAAAGAAAGATGAAGCTTAAGAAGATACGAGAGAAGAAACATATAGCTGAAACAAGTATATATTCACACCAAGGCCTATACAAGTTTCAAGTACAAGAATTGTGCAGAAATATGAAATTACAAGAAGAAAACTCAAGAAGGAGGAATGAGCTTGCCATCTACCACTTGGTGGTAGATGCTGAACTGCATAAGGTCCAAATCTGGAAGAACGCAACGAATCTGCTCGAATGCCAGCTCGAACCCATCAGCAAGGGCGTCAGCACCCACGTTCATAAGTTCGGCGTTCTCAGCTTCGAGCTCTTGCTTTGAAGTCTCCAAGGCGTTCTTCTCAGTGGTGAGGGAAGCAATGGAAGAGGCAGCTTCTTCCAATTTGCCCTTTACTTCGGCAAGCTCGACCTTCACTGCAGAAAGCTCGCTCACTGCCTTCTCAAGTTTCTTCCCCCCATCAGTGGCCTCCTCCTTGGTAGACTTGAGATCCCCCGCTAGTTGTGAGTTCAGTTGGCGTAGAGAGGAAGTCTCAGCCTCCAGGTTGATTACCTTGCTCCTCAGCTCCACCACTTCGCTGTCCAGAGTATTGACAACTTGCCCCATCAAGATCTCAGTCTTGATGGTCTCTTGGACCTGCGATAGGTACTCTTTCCTGGATTTTTCCACCATATCCCTCATCAGGGCTACGGACCCTTGGGCAGCCTCAAAGTCACTATGCAGTGACTCCTTGTCGTGCTCAAGCTCCTTGACCCTCTTCTCCAGGACCAGTTGCTTGCGGTGCTGGGTGGAAAACTCTAGGGAAAGCACTATCTGCTTGGCCAAGTGCATGTCCACCTCTTGCCCACTCCATTCGAGAAGCTCCCGGCTGCGTATGAAATGTCAAGGCAATGACTCGACTGAAGTTTTCATTGCTAGCACCAGAGCTGCTTGGCTGCGAGCTGGCCTCACCACCTTCAGCAGTAGCAGCAGAGGTTGGCGGTGGTGGTGATGCAGGAAGTCCTGGGAAACCCCCCGAGTGGGCAGAATCACTCCCAGCAGGTGGAGTGGGTTGGCCAATAGCTTGGCCCGCTGGGGGTGGGGGTGGAAGTGATGCTGGAGACGGAAGTTGGGGCGTTGGAGATGGTAAGCGCTGAGGGGAGGGGGAGGAAGTTGGTGCTGGGGCAGGTTGAGTAGGAGGAGGTGGGGGTGAACCCTCCTCGATCTGCACCACTTCCATTTCCCCAGGCCTAAGGGATGAAGCCCCCCCAACCTCTTGGTGTTTCCTCTTGCGATGTATAAGAGGAGAGCCAGAACTCTCCTCCTCGGTTGAGGGGGTAGGAGCAGCAGCGGCCGCAACAGTTGTGGGAAAGGCCTTTGCTAGCCTTCTTCTCTTCTTCTCTGGCTCGGGGCCTTCAGCTGGCGCGACCGAGAGAGGTGGAGCCGCGATGGGCTCGGTGGTAGAGGAGGAAGAACCAGTCCCCTTGGCACCCCTGGTCCGGACAAGCTCCAGTAGTGCCCTCCTCCTATCTTTCCCTGAAGTCATGTCTACATCAAGGGTAAAAAGAAGAGTTAGATGGCATAATTATGCAAGTGGATAAAATGTTATGCAAGTATGCATAAGCGTGTGCAAGTATTCTAAGAGGTGCAAGAAGAAGAGCCTACCTATGTACTTTTTCAGAGACACCACATCAAACTCGTGTTTGATGAGAAGGGCCGAGTTATATTTTGCCCCTAGGAGCAACCTACACAGCTCGTGCTCGTAGGGAGCCATGGCTTCAAGGCCCCGGGGCTTCTTAAACTCGACTCCAGGAACCCAATAAAGGGGAAACCCCTCGAGCAGCGTTGGGCTTTGCTGGGTAGCAGATATCATGTAGAACCTGCCCTTCCAATCTTTAAACGATTGCTGGTACAGGCCCAAGATCACTCGTCCAGCAACTCCATTCAGGCTGACCAAGGACCTATCCCCAGGGTTCTTCGCCTCGAAGAAATGTAGGAAGACGTCTACAGAGGCGTTATGCCCAAAGTAGTTGCAGAGGATCTCGAATGCCCGTATGAAAGCCCAGGCATTCGGATGGAGTTGGCAAGGGGCGACGTTCAACTCCATCATCAGCTCCTTCTCAAAGAAGGTGAAGGGCAAGCGCAGCTTCAACCTTTTGAAGATGGCGGAGTATATGAAGGTGAAGGGCACCCCATTGGTAGCCCTATCGTCCGCGCAGATTGGCATCCCTCGAGGAGGAATGCGTATACGAACGTTGAAATCATTCTCCCTGTCGATGGCGCAGGAGGGCTCATCAGGGTTGTTGCTCAAAAGGGTTTTGAGGTGGCCTTTCGGTAGTTGAGTGGAAGTTTCGGTCAGCAATGCCAGGGGAGCCCAGTCATGGACCCTGGCGTTGTCCTGATAGGAAGTTGCATCAGGTGGAGGTGACGCTGGTGCACTTGCTGAAGGCTGTGCACCAGAGGATGAGGCGACGATGTGAGCAGTTTGCTTCAAGCGAGCCATTGCGAGATAACTGCAATGGAGGAAAGCAAAAAGTCAGATGAACGGAAGAAGAGGGAATGATGAATGGTTCGGTGAAAAACAGAGGAAGGGAAGAAGAAAGAAAGGTCCAGGCGAAGAAGAGGAAGAGGGAGAAGTAGAGAGCGAAGTGAGAAACACAAAAAACCCTAGCGCGGGTTGAGAAGAAGAAAAATAGAGAAGATGAATGCATGGTAGTGAAAAGGGTGAATGCAATCGGTGAAAAGAACCTAAATGGATCAAGGAAGAAGAAAAGTCATACCTTTAGATGATCACGGAAGGTCTTGAGGTAGAAAGCTTGAAGAAAGTTGGGCGCGCAGAGAGGAGATTTGAAGTCTGAGAGTTGGAGTATTGAAGAAGATAATGAAACAGTGAAGGCGCGCGCCTATTTGAATAAGGGAAGCATTAGCGACACTCCATGCTGGCCGTTGATGCGTCCACGTGTCGCGAGATTAAGGGAGGAAATCATAACGTTAAAAGGCAACACGTGAGGTGGCACATGATGTGGCCCCACTTGCCACGTGGACTGAGGGCGCGACCACTTAGTCTCTTCGCTGAGAACGAGTTCATAGCTCGAGACTGGGGGGCTTGTGATCCGGTCGGTCATCGGTAGTCGATGACGTCAGCAGCAGATAACCACGTGGACCACTCGCAGGGTGACACGTGGATCAGGTGGCAGAGAAATCAGGGAGGAGATCACCCAGAACGGTGATCGGTGGTCAGTAACCGAGTAGCCACCGACAGATCAGTTCCAAGATAAACACCTGGGGGGAGAACGCGAGAAGCAATAGAGCACCGATCAGTCATCGGGTTTTCGTGTTACACGCAATTAAACTGGGACTGAGATTCCCAGCGAGAGCGTTACGCATGGACCTCGCATGATCATATCTCAGAGAAAGAGGAGCTGCTCGCCGGTAGAATCGTGCACGAGAGTGGCCTGAGGGAGTTAGTAAACCAGTCAGTGATTGGTGACTCTCTTAACACATTACGTGCATGACATCGTGAAGGGGAAATCGTTTATGCAGAGAGCAATGCTTGGTGAGTGTGCCTAGTCCAGCCACACCTGGCGTTCTCCTGGGAGTGTGCGATTCACCCAGATGGAAGAAACGCGCTAAGTTACTCCGCAAGGGAATAACTTAGGCGCACAAAGAGATGCGCTAAAGCCCTTCAGGTAGTGGCACGTGTACGGTTAGATGTGAGTTGCATGCCTCCACGTGTCACCATCTGAGAGAGGCGCGGCCAAGATAAAAGTGCACTCCGCGTCGTGAAAGGTACACACCCACGTTTTTACTCATTTTGGGTACGTTTTCGCACAATAGCGTAACGGAATTCTGACACACGCAGAGGATAGCGTAACAGAATTTTGTTAGGCACAGACACAGAGAGAGAGAGAAAAGAGAATCAGAGAGAGATTCAGTGACATGTTTTTTGTTGGTGGTTCTGTGACCTAACTTGAGCGTCGGAGTGCAAACGGCCGCTAGAGGCGCCGTCTGTGTGTTTTGCAGGTTGCGTTTGAGGTTTCCGGAGAAGGTTCTAAGAGCATCCTTGCAGATAGCACAGTTGCATAGGCGGAGTAAGGAAGCGACAAAGCAATTCCTCCACGCTTGAGTTGGCGACAGGATCGACTTTGATTATTCTTAGAAACATCCCAACAATGATGTCTCAACAAAAGAAATACATAATGATCATCACGTGAATCTACTATCATAATTATAAAGGATAACACTTATTCATAATAAACAACATTATCATCAACATTAAAAATATATTTTGAAATTATTATTTTAAGTATGATAGGAAAAAAAGTAATTATTTCAAATATATAATGTTATTAATTTATGTAATTTTGATGTTATCGTAATTGTGTAATACTAGATGCTTTTATCATTTTAATTAAAATTTAATCTATAAGTATTTATTTTATTTACTATTAAAAGAATATTGCACAAAATAATAGTATAAATAAATTATTATTTTTATATTTTATTTCATAAATAAAATACTTACAACATAATAAATCTATTTGTAAAATTATAAAATTTGAGATTTTTTTATAGTAATTTGTGAAAAAAAAAATTGGATTAGAGAGATAAATATTCATAGAAAGACTTAATTGAAAAAAAATTAAAATCCATAAAATGCATATATGAGTCTACGATTCTCACAATCATTAAGCATGAAGTGAATGAAAGTTTGACCCAAGAAGATGAAGGTGGATCTAATAGCTAATAAGCCTTTTTGTATTAAGTTAAATGGAGTAGATAGGTTGAAACCCACATTTTTGTGAATGGTAACATTCTTCTCATTTTGTGTAAACCATGGGAAAAGACCATTATAGCAAAGATGTTGAAAAAAAAAACAAACCTTCTTTAAATGGGAAAGTATAGGAAATTGTCAATATCAATCATGACTTGTACATTATCAAATTGTGATGAGAATCAAATAAAGGAGGCTTTTATTAATGGAGGAAGAGGACATCCACCCTCACATTTGAAGTTCTTCCTTCTAGTCTTCTCAAAATTAAAAGAAGACATAAAATAAAGATGAGGCCCAAGCCCAAAGCCCAAGCCCAAGCCCAAGAAGGCCAAAGCCCAAAGAGCCCAAGTCCATCCCATGAGGGGCAAGGCCAAGCTTTGAAATACTATTGTATAGTTTTAGGAGGTGTGGTTATTAAATAAAGGAGTGTGAAAATGTAAAATAAAGTCACATTACCCATGTGACTTAGGAGAGTGGTGTAGGTGTAGTTTTTGGGAGGTGTCATAGTAGAAAAAGGTCACACCTCCCATGTGACTTGTTTTTTGTGGGAATTTCAAATGAGTTTATTTGAAATTTCCCACCTATTTTTCAGCACCTTAGGCTATAAATAGAGGTGCTTCCTTTGTAAAATTCAGATTGGAATTAATCTAAGAAAACTCTACTCAAATTTTGAGTGATCATTGGAGAGCTTTTGAGCCTTCTTCTCTAGTCTTATCTTGATGGATCCATGGAGTCCTCAAGTGGCGGCAGCAACTCTTATCTAGGAGCATTCCACACTTCTAGTGGCGAGATCATCCAACATCCTTCCATCTTCATGAGCAATTCTTCTCTCCTTCCTTTCTCCTCTTTCTATTGTTTTTGTTAGTTTGTGTTCTTGAGTTTTGGTTTGATGTTCTTGCTGTTTTTATGAGTTTTTGGTTCGGCAGTTTTATAATTCTGTCCATTCATCTTGTTCCTTTGTTTTTCTTGCTCATTTGTTCGGTTCAATTTGACTATAATTGGTTCATCCAAATGAGTTTGGGATTTGGTACTAGTTTTTGGTGAGTTCTTGTCTTAGAACAATGATCCAACTCTAAGAAAAGTGCCTCTATAATGTCCAACTCAAGGTGATTCCTAAGAAGGTCAAGAACCTTTCTCTATGTGGCTAGTGGAATCACATCAAATTGGATCTTTAATAAGGTCATGAAAGGTGGAGAATGGTGGTTCGTTGATGGTTTTTTGACCACTATCCATCTATACGCCCCCAAGTTCCAAATTTTGTGGCAGAGGTAAGCACACAAACAATACTTTGGTATAGTTAAAGTTTCTATACTTGGGCATGAAGTACTATAACAAAAGCATATTGTTGCATTGACATCAATGATGGAACAGTAGATGAATATGAACTTAAGGATCATTGATGCACTTAGAATCAATTGTTATATGCTTTTCCAATTGGCAAATTCATATATAGTTCAAGATCTTCAATCATATTTGAAACCTAACCCTATTTTTCTTTGCGATACATTATCCCTTTTGCCAACTCAAAATAATAGTTGAAAGTCATTGGACACTTAGAGGGCATTTTGAGTTTTTCCAAGAAGAATGGTGATATAGTGTTTGTCAAGTTAGAATCTTTCCCAGAATGCATCATGTGTTGAATTTATATGAGTGATGTTACCTAGACTTTCTCTGTTGTGTATGTGAATCTCAACTTCACAATTCATGACTTGCTTTAAAAATAGTTAACATATTTGAATGAGAGGATTACTAACTAGTGGATGATGACAACAGACTTTAATGACATCCTTATCATGTCATATTAAATTAAGAGGTCTTTTTCAAGTTTTAGTGTTCGATAAAGGCTAGTGGACTTGTGAGTTGGTGGATATGTAGTTTTTTGGCCCTAGGTACACTTGGCAACACAAATGTTTTCTGGAAAACTTGTATTTAAGAGGCTAAATCACTATTTATGAGACTTAGCGTAGAGATAGACCTTTGAACATATGACAATTAAACACCTTGTCTATAAGCACTCGACTAACAACCTTTTGTTGATATGTTGCTTGAACACTATTACAATGAATGAGAACCACCCATTTAGGTTTTAGGTTGCATTGTGTGCATGAGCACTACAACAACATTGTTAATTGTGTATGGAACCAAACAAAAGGTTGTGTTGTTAATGATTTAAGTAGAGCATTGAATGACTCCATAACCTTAAATAAAGAAGTCTTTTGGACATATTTTTAAGAGGGAGAAGGAGATAGAAGCATGTTTGAAAGAGATCCAATGACTTCTTTGAAAATAGGGACTTAATCCTACTCATCCAACTTCAAAAGGAACTCTTGAGGGACTATGGGCATAGTCTCTTTCAAGGGAAAGCTTATGATTTCATAAATAATAGGAATAAAGGAGTAAGTTAGTAAGCTATAATAAGTTCTTCTTTCATACATAAATTATTGTAAAAAAATGAGAAATATGGTCAATCGATTTTTCCTTACTTTTGGAGAATGGTGCACGACAACGAGAGATTTCAAAATAAGGCTATAAGACCTTTGAAATATTTTTTATGTAATAAGAAAGTGAAAAGGATAAATTGGGCAATGACATCCACCCTCTTCAATGTCATATCGAATTGGATCTTATTGCCCAAGTCTATAAATAAGAAGTGAATAATGTATTACTCAAATGGAACCCTATAAGGCCCCAAAGTCATATGGGTTTCAACTAATTGTATTCAAAATGTTATGGGACTAAGTTGGAGATGATGCTTGGAATTTTGTGGCCTTGACCTTTGAAAGATGAACCTATGACGAGCAAGTTGTTAAAACCTTATCAAAGAGATTACCTCTATTAGGATAATGAATTTTAGGCTCATCGGTTTGTTCAGTGTTTTGCATAACATTGTGTCCAAGGTTCTTATGAATAGATTACATTTACACCCTCACGATATCATTACATATGCAAATTAGCTTCATTATAAGGAGTAGTATTAGGGACTATTATTCTTCTTCAAAGAGTAGTGATTAGATGGGTAGATCAAAGAGGAAGAATGAAGATGTAGTTTACAAGTTAGACATAGATAAAAATATATGATAATATCGACTAGGATTTCTCAAAACAAATTGTAGTTCCAAATGTCGAAAAATATAATTGTCATGATGATGCAAACCAAGCCAATAAGGAGATGACCAAGGATGCACACTATGAGAAGTCATCTCAACAATCAAGTGAAGACCTCACCAAGGATTTAGCAGACCTCACCAGAGGAAGAAATGGACACAAACCAAAGCATCTAATGTTCTTCTTGCTGATCTTCTTAAAGAATAAAACAAGTTGTAAATAATTTAGACTCACTTTAAGGGTCCAAATAGCAAAGATAAGCTAGAATAAGGTGCCTTTAGCATAATAGGGGGTGTATGTATCATTTTAGCTTGTTTTTATTCCTTTAGGAAGACAATTTGACCTAGTTTCTAGAAGGACAAGCCTATGATGCGAGTTTGACTTGGTCAAGCCCTAAGGCTGCCCATTTTTTCCCTTTTCTCATCCTACCCCTCTTGCTTGTTTTCCAAGGCTCCTTCACCTATAAATAGGAGGCCTACCCATTGTATTTGACATGTTGAAATTGAATAGAAAAGTTACTTTACACAAATATTGTGAGAGATTTAGTGAGTATTGTCTCCTCTTCCTTTTGGTCTTATCTTGATGAGAATGAAACTCTCAAGTGACGGCCTAACACTTATCTTGGTGGTTTTCACCCATCAAGTGGCGTGACCACCCACCCCATCTCCATAAGTTTCTTCTTCCATTTCCTTCATGTTTCCTTTCCATTAATGTTTCCTAGTTTTCTTCTTTATTTCGGCAATTGCATACATGTCACCATACAGTGTCTTTTTATCTTTGCCTTTGTGAAATGCACCTTCACACCTACTTAACCACTTGGTTAAGTTAGTGTTCAATGGGAATTTTCCTAAGGTCATCACCATTAACTCCTAAAATCTCAATCTTAAAGTAAAGTGTCACCTAAATGAAAACATCTAAAAAACAACTCACATCACATGATCATGCATATATTCTACGCAACTAAGAACTTTGTTATTGAGGAATGCCCATTATTTTCTTCATCTTATGAATGAAAAGATTAAGAGTCATAATTAACAAAAAATGGGTAATGGAAGTTGAAAAGTCCCAATTGTCCAACCTTTATTTTTTTTGGACTATGTGTTGTTGTTTGGAAGGTTAGAGGTTCAAGCTAAACTTATGGCTAAAGCTTTAATAGGTTTGTGTGGTTTGTCAAGGTTGAAAATAAGTTTAGAAAAATTCCATATTTCCAAAAGTATTTTCAAGGACACATGTCACAAACTCCTGTAGGTGACTAAGATCTCATCCATATACTTCTACAAGGAAGTATCTGAAACAAAATAAGTTAGCTTTTGAGAGGAGGTTAAACCGAACTTAAAAAACATTTTGTAAGATGATGGTAATCAGACAATCTAGGGTGATCTAATAGTTAAAAAAAGGTTTTCACATATGACTTGTAAAAGATAGTCAAATATTAAGACATGTGCAATAAATAAGGAACCAAACAATTTTAAATTTTCTATTGGTTCATCCCAATATTGATCTACTTCAAGTTCTCCTTTACAATCTGTAAAGGATTCAAGTAAATGAATATAAATATTCTCATTATCACTTCTAACTTACAACGAGTACACAAAGTCACTCCTGACTATCTCATTTATCTCATCTTGAGATAAAAAAAACATAAGTATTCTTTTTTACAAAGTCATTTCTAGCCTTCCAAATATTCCTTAATTGCCACTTTTGGCTATAACAAAAAAGTTATTTATAAGATTGTAAGGATAACTATTTCATGAGAGGATATACAAATAAGAATTTCTTGTGAGAGAATTACTTCATAGAGTGAAGATTTTATAAAGAAATAATTTTCTCTCTACCATCTAATAAGATGTTTCTATGATCTAACACTTAAATAATTTTGGCAAGGATGCATGCACAATATATTGATATTTTTCATAAAATTATTAGTTAATTTCTATGGCAAACATTTTACTTATATACATATTCAATGAAACTATTGTAAGCAGTGTGTTGGTCTTTTTATTGCATGTTAGAGTTGTAGTAGGAGTTACTGGTCTTTTAGCTTATAGGATTTCTGTTGCATTCAACTTGCTACAATTTGTAGTATCTTTTATTTTGAACATGTTTTTCTTAAACTAACAACACTATTTTGAGCATACAACGACATAAAGTTGGTAATACGATCCTAAAAATGGTATTTTCACATCATGGAAATCTTGAAAGAGATACGACTAGAAGAAAAGACCAAGAATATAAATATTGTAAAAATATAATAAAAAAATAAATGATGAAATAAATAGTGTGAATAATGACATAGGTTAGTTGAGTGCAAATCAAATTTGTTTGGATAAAGAGTTTTTTTGTCCTAAAATATAATAAAAAATGAGTGACATCCAAACACTCATAGGATTTTCTTAGAGAAAGGAATTAAGTATCACATCCCTCCTTGTCTTGGTTATATCACAACCAAAGACCAATGCAAAAAAACTCGAAGTAAACTTTGTAGCATAACTTGATTTTAATTCAATATATCAATGTTTGAGCTTTTAGAAGAGTGTAGGTTTTTCTCTTTCTATAGAAAGTTTTTAGTCCATGCATAGTGTTCAAGTGGTGACTCATTCCCTTGTGTTTTTTTGTGATGCTTTTTAGCTTATCCAAGTAAGAGAAAAGACCTTATTAGTCTCTTAGTGGTGTTCTTTTAATGGAAGACCTTAAGGAGATCAAGCTTATCATAAGTCATCCTTTTGTAACTAATCCATTCCTTTCTTGTTTCTATTCTTAATTGGTCATTTGGCCACCATCATACACCAAAGAAACCAAATTAAGAAGCCAAGTCAAATCCTCCAAAAAAGTCAAGGAAGAAGACCATTCAATCCAACCCCCTCCTGCTCTTTAAGACCACCAATCACCACCATACTTCAAGAAACATACATATTTCATTTTCCTATACATTACACAACAAAACCAAAATAAAGAACAATCAAATAATCTAATGACCAACTTTATACTCCTTATCTTATCTTGATCATGCCTATCTTGATCATAGCTTCTGCAAATGTTCACTAATTATTGGCTTCAAGATTCTTCCAAGATCTAACATAAACTTTGCTTAACCTTTCAACCATTCTTATTTTTTCATAAACATAAAAACCACAACCTACCCAAGCCCAAAACCACACAATAAACTACTTACACCAACCCATATTAGGTGATTATTCTTCTTTCTTATCTTTCTATTTTTTTGAGTTATGAAGTTTGCAAGTGACAAAATCTAATTTAGGATTCCTTGACTAAAATCTCATCATATACTATTAATAGAAGGTTCACTCCCAAGCTTCCTTACCCCAAGGTTTTAAAGAATATCTAAAAACTTCCTTATCCAAAGATTTCAAGAATCTAAAAAAACATTAAGATTATCAAATTTTGTAGCTAACTAGATTCTATCACTAAAATGTTATATGAAATGTAATCTTTGTATGAAATATTGGATTAATTGGTCGGTCAAATATTTGACCAAAGCAAATTGTGTTTTATTTGTCTAAGTCAAATATATCTACACATTTAAGTTTTACCATAGATAAAATTCTATAAATATAACATATATTTATATTTTTGACTTCCTAAATCTAATGTTTTCTTCATTCAAGAATATCTCGAAACTTGATCATAACTCATAAGTCAAATATATGGGAAAATATTTTCTAAAAATAACCTAATTTTTCTTTCATTTATATCTTGTAATTATATATATATATTAAAAAAGTCGGAGAAATTTGCAAAATTTGCTACAGAAAGTTGAAAATTTCTTGAAAAATAAAATAAAAAAATTCATGGTATGCTGAGTTTTTTTCCTTCCAACACAGAGTAATGGACAAAGCGCAGAGACAGCGAGGTCCTCCTTCTCCTGACGTGACATAGAGTGGTACAAACAGCGCCATCTCTCTTGCACGTGCCGCACGTGCCATCGCCGCAATCTAAATCCTTTTTATTTCTCTATAATAATACCAGAGATCGCTGCCTAAGACGAAGGAAGAAAAGGATTAAACCAGCTCACGGCGAAACCCGACCCGAACCTCAGGATCCGAACCCGGATACTCTCAGCAAATGGAGTCAATACTGGGTCGGGCTCTGGAGTACACTCTCAAGTACTGGCTCAAATCCTTCTCCCGAGAACAGTTCAAGTTGCAGGGACGCACCGTTCATCTCTCCAATTTAGGTACCTTCAAATCCAAATTCAAATCCAATTTTCGAATTCCATTTTCATTTCACCGACTTCGATTCGATTCTCGCTCTCAGATATCGACGGCGACGCCTTGCATTCCAGTATCGGATTGCCGCCGGCTCTCAACGTTGCCTCCGCCAAAGTCGGCAAACTAGAGATAACAGTTGAGTCGCTCACGCTAACTGATTATGTTTCACTTCTTCGCTGTGTTTCCATCGTGAATTGTGAGCTGTTTGTGGCTTTTTTGCAGCTTCCGTCTGTGAGCAATGTTCAAACGGAACCAATCGTCGTGCAAATTGATAGACTCGATCTGGTTCTCGAAGAGAATTCTGATTTTGATGCATCTCTTAGTTCGAACTGGTAAACAATGAAACGAGGTCGGTGATTCTTTATGCTTTTGCGGTCGTTTGTTTCACACTTTTTGCATTTGTCGATTATTGCAGTTCCACGCCGTCGGCTGCCTCCGCCAAGGGAAGTGGTTACGGTTTCGCTGATAAGGTTTGAGCTTGATTCTGCTCTTTGTTTATCTAAGCATGAGTTCAAATATGCGCATGCTGATAAAGGGTTGGTCGTAGTCAAATCATGCTTTGGTTGATTTTGTAGTCAGTTTTAACAATGTCTGGGGGATTTGAATTTGAACAGTTATACTGTGGGGAAAATTTCTAGTAACATAGTAAATGTAGGCAAAGATAATCTGTTGACTATAGGGAGAGATTACTAATTTTAGTCCATTATCGAGTCTAATAGAGGACAAGGATGCAATGAAAGGTTTCAACCTTTCAATGCTGTTCAGCCTAATAATTTGATCCTTTCTATCAGGTTTGAAATTCCTAGGCTGATCAATTGTTCATAAATGCAATTATCTTGTTTGAGTGTTACTAGTTCATACTGACTGGGGGTGATTGACAGATTGCAGATGGCATGACTATACAAATTCAAACAGTTAATCTATTACTTGAAACTTGTGGTGGTTCTCGTCGCCAAGGGGGAGCAACATGGTAAGTTCTTGATACCAGCCAGTGCTCTCTATTCAATATCTTCTTTTGCATATTTAATAATTTAAGCTTTACCTACCCTATCAAGTTTTGATATTAGTATCTTGTTCCCAGCTGGGATTGATGCAATAGCTAAACTATGTTTATTGCAATGGCAATAAAATATAGTGGGTGATTCAATGGGGGAAGTCTTAATTCTTTAGCATAAACCTGATGGGTGATAGAATTTGCTGTGTTTGTCTCAGACTATTTATAAATGAAACTGTGTGTGACTCAATCTGGTTCCGCCTCAAATCTTTTTATAACATCCCCATTCACTACCTCTGGTTGCAGGGCACCACCTATGGCATCTATCACCATACGCAACCTTTTGTTGTATACTACAAATGAAAACTGGCAGGTAATTATTTCAAAAGTCAGGCTTTCTGATTCTACTTGCATATAGAACTTCATTGAAGAATTTTTCCTATCAGGTTGTAAATCTTAAGGAAGCGCGGGAATTCTCCAGTAACAAGAAGTATATATATGTCTTCAAAGTAATATATCTTTCCCTTGATTAGTTTTAATCTATCAGTATTTAATCTGTAATGGTTTTATTTTATGTCCTTTCACATCTCTCTTCTATATTATAGGTTTCATTTCATTTTAAGATTAACATTCTTTCATAAAAAATATTTTGTTCTATATTCGCAATGTTGATGGTACCGTGTTGCTTATATGTGTATTACCATATGACAATTCTCACGTTTTTGTGTCCTGCCCAGAAACTGGAATGGCAATCTTTGTCTATTGATCTTTTACCTCATCCCGACATGTTCACAGAAGCTACACTAGACCACTCTGAGGAGGGGTCAAACTTTAGAGATGATGATGGCGCAAAACGTGTATTCTTTGGAGGAGAGCGTTTTATAGAAGGAATATCAGGAGAAGCATATGTAACTAATGCAGTTCCCCCTACATAATTTAATCTTCTGTTTTATTACAGTATATTGTGAATCATGAAATATAACTTGACTTTATTATTACAGATCACAATTCAGAGAACTGAGTTGAATAGTCCGCTCGGGCTTGAAGTTCAATTGCACATCAATGAAGCTGTTTGCCCTGCATTAAGTGAACCAGGTTAGTAAAAGAGCACATTTTGGGTTTCTTGAATATTGAATTGATATAAAAATGGCGAGATATGACATGGGACTGGTTCAAATATGAGCAGGACTACGTGCACTTCTCCGCTTTATGACGGGAGTATATGTTTGCCTAAACAGGGGTGATGTTGATTCCAAGGTCAGCATGTTTCACATTGTCTTTAACTTTTTCCACCTTTGAGAACACCTCAGTAGTTTTTTAAGCACAGTATTATCATATTTCATTTTTGGATTTCTCTAAATATGTATATAACTGTGTCGTGACAGCGATCCACTGAAGCAGCTGGGCGTTCTCTTGTCTCAATTGTCGTAGATCATATATTTCTTTGTATTAAAGATACTGGTTTGTCTTTAGCTTGCACATAGTTTTCTTATGTTGATCTTTTTCTTCTTGAATTATTAAAATCCTAGCTTTAGGTATATCATTGCTAGCACAATCATCCAACTCTTATCATTAATTTGCAGAATTCCAGCTTGAGCTTTTGATGCAGTCCCTCTTTTTTTCTCGGGTATGTCTTTTGATACTTTTTTTCTGAGACCATCTTACACTTTTGCCCACATTTTTTTTTCTTGGCTACTTGCCCATATTAATCTCGATATTGATGCTGGTTAGCCTTATCTAATAGGTAGAATATAATACCTTGAGCCAAAAAGAAAATCATATAGAGGCTTATATTTTCATTGAAGACTCTCTTTGGGGGCTTAAGACACCTTATATATAGTTTATTTCAGTCCATTGGATGCTCATGGAGTAATAAGATGTTGAGGCTAACCCTCTCTAGTCGGTGTGTGCATACATGTTATTTTTCTACATCTGATATAAATAATCCAGAAATAAGAAAACAATTGTAAACATGAAATATATGCAGTGTATGTGATTTTGGCATGATAAGTTAGTTTTTTTTAATTAGCAACTAAGTATTTATAGTGCTATTTATGAGCCAACTATTTGAAAAGCTTAAGCTATTAGGTGAAGGCACATCAATGATATTATATCCAACATATCCCCTTAAGCAAGAACCCTTAGGGCTTGAAGCTTGGATAATGCAAATGTCTAAGTTTTTACTTCGAGGCAATAAGAACTGAAGTCTATATATTCATAAAGTATCCAATAATATGTCATGGACCAAGCATACCAAGACCTTAATCTGTTGGATAAAGGCATTCTAATGGTTTTTTCTATGTAGCACATAGAAAATAAAGATGGAAAGCTCCTTCTTTTCCCTTTTCATGATATGGGTGTTTGAATGCTGCATTTACTTACATGATGTAAAATCATTCCTATGTTTTCACCCAATATAGTTTAACCTTGGTTTTGGGATTTGTCAGTTTATGACACACTATCAAAGCTTCTCTATAACCAGGTAGTATAGAGTTCAATACTTTCTACTCCCATTCTTTTAATATATTTTTTAAAAATTTCAGCCCAAGGGTAGTCTGCAGTTTTTTCATGCTTCAACTTCAAAAAGCTCTTGCACAATGGTTGTCTCAGAAAAATAATATAAAACCATTTATGTGTCTTCATCCAATAGCTTATCCTTTTGGGATTGTTGGTTTATGAGAATGCCATTTGCTAATATTCATATCTTGCCCACTCTTCAATGTCGTATCTCCATGTTCGTGACTGTCTACTGTGGAATGTTATCAGGCCTTCAGTTGTAGTAGAGTTATGTTGTTGACTGACTATCCTTGCAGGCCAGTCTTTCTGAAGGAGATAATGATAATAACTTGACGAGAATTACAATTGGTGGCTTATTTTTAAGGTTTGTGTTTATGTGCCCTCTCTGAATAATAACTATTAAAAGAATTTAGCAAGCTTTTCCTGTGTGTATGGGCAGGTGTTAGTGTGTATGTCAATCTATTCCGAGCTCATAGGATTTGATTAATAGCTGGGAGTCTGAATATATTGGCAGTGAGATACCTTGGTTGAATTGGGAGAAGTTATTGCTATTGAAAATGAGAAAATGAAAATTTAATAAGAAATTCTTAGCAATGTGCCCTACTTATTAATCAATTTGGTTGCACTTGACTCACAACTATTTTTTGTTTTGTGCTGACTGTAGTAATTGTTAACATGGAACTAATTTGTACTCAGTGCATATTGGAATGCAGGGACACCTTTTGTAGTCCTCCATGTATCTTAGTGCAACCATCAATGCAAGCTGGCACTAGAGATGCTTTCCGTGTGCCAGAATTTGGTATTAATTATCCACATATCCCTGAAAAGAAGTAACCACTCAGGCTATGCATATATTATTTGCTCACTTACCTTTTCTCCTTTCTTTTATGGCAGCCAGAAGCTTTTGCCCTCCAATATATCCTTTACAAGAACAACAGTGGCAATTGATTGAGGGAACCCCTCTAATATGCCTCCATGCTCTTAAGATCATGCCTTCTCCACTTCCACCATCCTTTGCTTCTGAAACTGTTATTGACTGTCAGCCACTTGTGGTAAGTGCAGATTCTTTCTATAAAGGGCCTGTTATAAACTTAAAAAGTGAATTGATTGTTTACTTTTGCTAATGATATAATTTGATAATCTTTCCATATTTTTAGATTCATCTCCAGGAAGAATCATGTCTGAGGATATCCTCTTTCTTAGCTGATGGCATTGTTGTCAATCCTGGTGATATTTTACCAGATTTCTCGGTGAAATCTTTTATTTTCAATCTCAAGGGACTGGATCTTACAGTTCCTTTTGATAAGACCAAATTGGATAGTTCCAAAAATGACATGGACAATGCAGTCCAGACCTCCTTTTCTGGAGCCAGACTTCATATCGAAAGCCTTTTCTTTTTAAATTCGCCTTCCCTGAAACTGAGAATGCTGAACCTGGAGAAGGATCCTGCTTGCTTCAGTCTTTGGGAAGGTCAACCAATTGATGCTAGCCAGGAGAAATGGACTGCTAGAGCATCTCAGCTTACCTTGTTTCTGGAAGCAAGCATTGACGGACCTGGATGTCAAAATTCTCTTGGACAGACGGCAGGATTGTGGAGATGTGTTGATCTGAAAGATGCTTGCATTGAAGTGGCTATGGCAACTGCTGATGGAAGTCCATTGTTACAAGTTCCCCCACCTGGGGGTATTGTCAGGGTTGGAGTTGCTTGTGAACAGTATCTGTCCAACACTTCTATTGAACAATTGTTTTTTGTCCTTGATCTATATGGTTATTTTGGGAGTGTTAGTGAAAAGATAGCAATGGCTGGAAAAAGGAAACAATTGGAGGACATTAGGGACAAATCCTTTGGTGGAAAGCTGATGGACAAGGTTCCTAGTGATGCTGCTGTCAGTTTATCAGTGAAAAATCTCCAACTTCGATTTCTGGAGTCATCTTCTGTTAACATTGAGGGGATGCCTTTAGTGCAGTTTCTTGGAGATGATCTATTTACGAGTGTCACTCATAGAACCCTTGGAGGAGCTATTATTGTTTCATCTATTTTACGATGGGAGAGTGTTGAGATAAGTTGTGTAGATGCTGAGGGGCTCTTGCCATGTGAAAAGAGCTCTTTCTTATGTTCTAAGGAAAATGCTCCCTCACTGAGTGATAATGGATATCCTCAGCTAAGAACTGTTTTTTGGGTGCATAAGAACGAGAAACATCTATCGAATGGAAGTGCTCATTCAGTTCCTTTTCTAGATATATGCATGGAGCATGTAATACCATTGTATGACCAAGACTTGGAATCTCATAGTTTAAATGTCTCAGCTTCTGTATCTGGTGTTCGCCTTGGTGGTGGAATGAACTATGCTGAAGCACTCCTGCATAGGTTTGGAATACTTGGGCCTGATGGAGCTCCTGGAATGGGTCTTTGTAAAGGGTTGGAAAACTTACAGAAAGGACCATTGTCAAAACTTTTTAAGGCAACTCCTCTCATTGTTAATGATTCAGAAGATGGTATTAAACAAACTATGTTATCTAAATTTCTGTAGTTGGTTAATGTGCTTAATACATAAAACGTTTGTTTCTTGATTCATCTTGGGCATGTTTGTTTCCTCTATTTAAATAATTTTCCTTCCTATTTTTTCACCAGTTAGAAGTATGATAGAAGGGAATGAAGCCACTTTTCCCCAATTGAAGAAGCCTGATGATGTGGATGTAACTGTAGAATTGAGAGACTGGTTATTTGCCCTTGAAGATACACAAGAGACAGCTGAAAGATGGTGGTTCTCCAGCCATGAAGATGAAGACAGAGAAGAGAAGAGTTGGCATGCATCTTTCCATAGTTTACGATTAAATGCAAAAAGTAGCCCACCAAATGTTCCAGATGGAAAAGTACAAGTGCAAAGAATGAAACAACATCCAGTAGAACTGATTACGGTAAAGAAAGATGTTTCTTTCTGTTTTTAATATTTAATGTTTATGTTTATAAATTTCTTCTCCAACCTTCTGCAGAATCAATGATTTTATTTTTGCTTTCAAGAATAATATTTTTTGGTTGACTCTAAGGGGAGAAGCAACATTAACACTTACTAAAGAAAATAGCTCAGCGTTCTGTCAGGCATCACATCCAAATGGAACTGTATAACTTTAAAAACACCCTATTTTTGTCACTGGGAGGGTGGAGGATAGCTTAGATGGATAATTACCAGTTACATTTTTCAGTTGACTAGTAACTATTGGGGTTAAAAACCGAACATCTGTTGGAAGACATATTTATTCTTTATTCCTTGGTTTTAATCAAATATCCTGTTTGTTGCTTCCCATGCCTTGAAGTGAATCATATTTCTGTGTATATGTTATTTTTGTTCTTTCCTGAGCTACCTTTTTTAATTTCCTCATGTTGTCAAAATAAAAATACAATGTTTTATTACTTGGCTTAAATGGACAGAACACGTCTATGAATAAAGACTTTGCTCATAATGGTCAGAACACATTTAGTATCTACTTGACCAGTATGCTGATAAAAAAAATCTACTTGACCAGTAAATTTTTAAATACCATGCAGTGTTGGTTTTCTCTGATTTATATACTTAAATATGCTAAAACTCAGATTCCTTATTAGTCGGTTTATTTTTGTATCTTTTCATTTCTGTTTCTTGTCTTTTAAGATGTGTTCTACTCCTATCACACCTCTTATATACTGAGGCGACACTTGCAGGTCGGAGTTCAAGGTCTGCAGATCTTGAAGCCTCATTTACAAAAGGACTTTCCTTCATCAGTGCTAATTGCAAATGGGGGTAAAGAATTCCCCGATGCAGTTGGAGGAATTGGTGTTGAAGTTCGCTTGATTTTAGGTGGGGAGAATGTCGATGATGAAATGGCTAATTGGGAAGTGGAAAACCTAAAATTCTCTGTCAAACAACCGGTAATGAGAATTTTATATTTAAGGCACGTTGTCTCTTTTTTATGTAATGGTTGTGTTTGATATGCTTTCTTCATTCAGATTGAGGCAGTTGTAACAAAGGACGAAGTTCAGCACCTTACTTTTCTGTGCAAATCTGAAATTGACTCAATTGGCCGGATAACTGCTGGAGTTATACGGTTGCTGAAGTTAGAAGGTTCTATTGGTCAGTCTGTTATAGATCAACTTGGGCACCTAGGTAAGTTGTCTAATTATTCATTGAATTGTTTCTCATTAGACATAAAATCTCATCATTATAATCTGTATTAGTGGAACCTTAGCCTTTCCTAAATTTGGGAAGTGTACCTTCAATGTACTCTACGGATAGAGGAATAAATAGAGTTGAACGTAGTAAAATAAGAAATTGAAAGGCTCGTTTGGAAATTTTCCAAAAAAGCAATCATAGGTTCTTTCAAGAATTAGGCCAAAAGTTAGGATACATTCTGGGGAAAGCCTTTATTATTTATCATTATTTATATTTATTATATTAAAATGTGTGGATTTGCTTGTTCTTTTCCTTTTTTTTCTTTCTATGGTGGAGATAGTATGACAGATCACAGCCATATTATTAAAAACTTGGGGTAAAATTGGGTTTCATTGGAGCGCCCGAAAATAATATTCCTAAGCTTTTAGTATGTTCTCCGTTAAACTGCATTTTCATGTAGCGCAGAAGATGGATTAAGACTTGAGGTATAATATTCTTTCGTAATCTTATAATAACGGTGAGGTTATTTGCAGGAAGTGAAGGCATTGACAAGATTTTCTCTCCGGAAAAGGTTAGCAGAGACGGAAGTGTTTATAGTAGAGGAATTTCTCCTCTGCCAAATCTCATAAATGAGGAACCGCACAGAAGTTCGGAACAAACATTAACTTTGCTTGAGGAAACACTTGTGGAATCACAGGGTAAACTTGATGATTTAATTAGTGATATTGGTACTTCTGAGTCTTCCTCTCAACACCTTACCATACTCCAACTGAGTCAAAAGATAGAGACTATGCATGACTTATTGATGCAATTACGGAATCAACTTTAAGTTCCTCTCTGCCATTTTTGCTGTATATTTATAGTCAAAATATTTTCATTCACATTATAGATTACAATGTTGTGTATATAGGATATAAATCTTTGTTGAGTGTTGTACAAGCTAGGCAGCCGCCATGGCTCTTCATTGATGTAACAAATTTTGTTCCCTTTACCAAACTACCTAATCAATACTTCAGATATATCTTCGGGAGTGGGTCAGATCCATATTTTCTGAATATTTTGCTACCAACAAAAATCTTCCCCTATCTAATTAATTCTGACAGATTTAGTTACACTGCCATACAGAAACTACTCACACCATACAGAGTAGAACAAAATTAGCAACTTTAACTTCACAAAACCAAAACTTGTACTAAAATCTTAAACGGTAAAATTTTGACTATAACCACAACTTTACTAAGCAGATGAAAATATTATACAGTGTTTTAAAACTTAAAATAAACTTACGACTATAAAATAGTGGTTAAATAAAATAATATTTAATATCATTTTAAATTAACCAGATTACAATTGTTAAATTCTTACCTAGTGATTAAAAACATACTTCATTTTCTGTGTATTTCTCGTATTTTAGAAGAGTCAAATCTACGTTAATATTATTTTTAATTAAAAATGTCTTGCTTAATAAAAAATAAATACCAATTCTTTATTACCAAAAAATTTTACAATGTTTAAAATTTCAAATGGAGGTCTCTTAACATTGCTAGTTAAACATGTGCAAGAGAACATATCCAGGTATTCACGAGTTTGTTTTAAGGAATGATGTTACATTTTCTTGAATCACAAGTACTGTAATCAGATGTTTTTTTGAGATCAAATATATTGGGTAAGGGTAGCCTTAAAATGTTTTTTTGAAATTTAAAATGAAATAAAAAAACCTTATCACTTAACATGGAATAAGAATACATTATAACATCTTAAAAAATAATACATTATAATGTTACTACTATGGAAAGTCACAATATCTCAACAATTTCCATTCTAAAAGATTACTTTTAATCTGAAAAACAAGACACTACAATTAAACTAATCAATAAGACATCGTAATTATGACTACAACTTCGGCGAAAAAGGAAAATGATTGACCACTCACTGCATAAACCACTCATAACCAACGTTTAAGATCTAAGCTACAAAACAATTTAACTCACTTTCTAAGTCGTCTAGCACAATAGAAGATAGATGATTATGACCTTCACACACAAAACCATTTCGAAAATATTTTCGATTAAATAATATTAACGGGGCAAAAACCATTGGACTCTAATTATTCAGTTCTCTAAATCATATAAACCGGCGACATGTAACACAAGCATGGCTCAAGGTTTGGCTTTCTTTATTTAAACAACTTCTAAAGTTCTAACTGAGTTCTCAGTTGAACCTTTTAAATTATAAGGCTTATCGAACCAAAATAAACAAACAAACAAGCAATGAACCAAGTTCCTGATGAACATAAATGCCCTCATGTTTGACATGCACGTCAGATTGGTATTGCATGAAATACAAGTTAGGTTGAAGAGTTTGAAACATCATCCCAACGCCATATTGTCCCATCCTCACAGCAACTCAATATAGTACTACAACATAACAAGAGAGGACACTACAGTTATAAACTAAAACAATATTGCATCAAAAATATGAGCATCATCATCATCAAATGTATCAAGCATTACCTTCCATCAAAGGAAGTAGCAGTCTGCCTGATTGGAGATTTTGATTGAGGATGTGACAACCTGAACAAAGTGACTGAGTATAAGAATTTTATAGAATACAAGACCACTGAAATAACAACAAAACTTAGGTACAATTTTTTAAAGTGATGTTTGAACTGTTTTACAATCAGAATTGAAGTTCATCTCAGAAATTTGTATAATCTTTTAATGCAAATATTTATTTGCAGACTGTGGAGATAAAACTTAATTCTGATTGAAAACGACACCAACCACCAAAACAACTGTCTCTAAGTTTTGTTCTTGAAACAATCAGTTCATAGACTAACTTTGTAGCAAGTACAGGAGGACACGACTGCAATTCCCAAACAAAAATCTTGCCTTCCCTGTTACCTGAAAGACCCAGAAAATAAATCTTGAAATTACAAACTTGCCAGCAAAAGCACAAGTTCAATTGGTCAGAAATCTGTATTGAACAAATTGTGCAATAATCTATAGTTACTGTCACTATAGGACTTAAGCTGCAGTAGATACTAGAGAAAATGATAAATTAAAAAAAAAATTGCAATCATTCTTACCTACTGTAGCTATGTTGAAATGGAAATCACAAGAAAACTTGATGAACCAGATATCACACTCGGGAATGGGGTATTTCTGAAGGACATCAACTACACCCTAAACATCCACACACAGCACAAAAATTAACCTGAAGCTGATTAAAACTTACATATTATGAAAACAGATAATAATAATAATTATTATTATAACTAACCACTCCTGTAATTTCTTTCTTCACTTTAGGTTCCCACAAGATAATTTCATCATCAACACTCTGGAAACGTAAAATGATCCATTACTTAAGGAATAGGAGGAAAACTCAAATTGAACAATCGATACTATGATTAATTGTCAAGTGCCCAAAATGGAGGACTTGCTCAAAAACCTTCATAACTTCTCGTCTCCCAATTATTAAACTTTTTTAGACAAAGAAACTTCATGAAGATTATTTCCCACTTAAAATGAGCATCAAGGAGAATTGTAGAAACATCAAATTCAGCAAAGCTACCTCAGCCCGTCTACCAAAGAAAGTCGTTAAACATTTATACCATAAAAATATACACCAAAGTCTTGCCATAAAAATTTTCAAAAAAATTAATTTACTGTTTTAATAAAATGGTATTAGAAGCAATTGTTTTACATAAGATACGTGAAGCTGATACTATTTCCAAAACAAACCAAACATTTCATTACCACCAGGAAGAGTAGACTGATACTGCACAATCACTCACCTTTGAGAGGATAAAATCGCCCAACCACCTATTACAGTCAACATAATTTACATGAACTGAAGCAGTGTATACCTGAAAATAGGTATCACAAGAATTAGAAATTACATAAAGATCAATGATATGTACCAAAAATAAATTGTTACTGACAGGATGTTGGACAAATTTTGTTGGGAACTTCGAAGGAAGATCTGTCCATGTGAATGATTTTTCTACATATGTCCAGAACTCTGCAGAAACAAAAGGGACATGATGGATTAAAATGAAAGGGATAATAATAAAGTTGGTACATTTTAATTGACTAAATGTGTAAACAGAAACGGGTGTAATGTTCCGCACAAGAATTTTTTACAAATTACAAAAATAATTGTTACTTGGAGCATGTTATCATGAAACAAATATCAGAGATACGAAAAAAATGCATATCAAATCCATTAAGAATAATTGATTATATATGTAAGACAGGATAGATGGATAGACAGAGGAGATGGAAGATCAAGGAACCACTAATAGCTTTCCTGAAAACATTGAAACAATGGTATCATTCGATCCATGCAGTCAACTCCACCTAGTGGAAAAAGGATCTTTTTTTTTCTTATTCCTTCATTTACGTTATAACTGATGAAAAGATTGTTTCACTCTTCCCTCTTACCAATCTAGTATCAACCATTACTTCAGTTTATGTTTCACTCTGCCATCTTTAAATATCTTACCCTTCATAGACCATATTTTTACAGTATTATCCATGCCACAACTAGCAATACGATATATATCCGAAGGATGAAAGTCCTACAGTAAGCAACATAAAATTAGTTGGGCTAATCTCCAAAATCCAAGTATTATATATTATCACTAAGAATTGGTAGGTAATTAAACAAGAAAAATGGAGAGATACACTAGATGGGGAATACACTTACAACACTTAGGATTTCATTACGGTGTCCTCCAGCTCCCGCAAATATCAGGATACATATTCCAGTATGAGCATTCCACAACCGGAGAGATTCGTCCTGATCAACATTAGATGTCATTAATGAAAGACACATGATTCCTTAAATAGTTAAAATGTGGAAAAGCCAATTACTTTGCTTGCAGATATCACAAGTGATGGTTTTAATGTTTGAGTCCTGACTTCATTTATAGAGTCCCCATGGCCAACAAAACTCTGCAGAGAGGAGATGTCATGTTATGTAGTAGCAGGGATTAGAACACAACCAATACATTTTAAACATTATTGGAAAAAAAAATACATTCAAAGGCATTTAGCTTGCAGTACTGCCCTCAAAACTCTAAACTAACAATCAACACTAAGGGCACATATGAGTAAATAACTTAATTAAGCATTGATTCAGTAAGAACTTAAGGCGCATCAAGCTAAACAACTTAAGCACTGGTTCAACAATAAAAAGCTTATCCATGAACTTGATTGTGAACCACTTTTCTGTTAAGCTTCTTAAAATAAGCTAAAAAGAATGATTAGTAAAGACATGAACCACTTTAATAAGCTCAAACTAAACTTCAACAAGGACACCAAAAAAAATTTCTATGAAAACAAAATTCAGAAAAATGCTGCCAGCTATTTAGATAAATTTAACCATAAAAATTAAAAGTAAACACAGCTACCATTAATCAAAGACCACCTTGAATGCTTATATCATAAAATAAACCCACATAAGCTGCATATAATCTCTTACAAATGCCACCGAAATTTAAAAGTTATAATCACATGTTCATAAGCCTCAAGCAGTTTATCACGAGTTCATTACTGTAACCAAAATACCCTGTATATCTTCTCACGGCCAGCATCAATGACTCGGACTATCCCCTTGCTCCCTCCAGCCACAATAAATGGACTCCCATCATCACTGCATGCCCACCCCACAGTGTAAAAAGACTCATCCTTCTGGTCCACATAAAAATACAAAAGTTGAAACAAATTTCTGTACACATGCATGCATGTACAACTGAAGCCTTAACAAAAAACAAAGTTAGAGAAAGAAGAGACTGAAAAGTCACTGTTCACTTACATCCTCGTCCACATAAGACTGTAAAACAGCAATAACCCCTCCTTCAAGGCATTGATAAACAGTAATCTAAGAATGAAGAAGAAAAAACATTAAAGATTGAAACTTTCGAGATAAAATGAAAAAGGGTAGTGAAGAAAAGTTTAGAGGGTGTACCCTGTTGCCACCAACAGTGACGAAAACGTTGAGGTAACGAGAGTCAAGGAAGTTGAAAACGACAGCGTATATAGGGCGTTTCCCCTCTTGGAGGCGATTGGTGACTCTGTATTCCCTCTTCTTCGCCGGAGCCAACGATCCCACCACAGGCTCACACCCTAAGCCAAATGTTTTGCCCCTTTTATCCCCTGCCACCATCTTTTTTATTTTTCTGTATTCTCTCTCTTAGGGTTTCACACAAAGAAAGAAAGTGCATAATTTTCAATTTCTCACACTAAAATTTAAATAAATAGATAATTTTTCGGGTTATCGGATCATGGCTCAACTCAACTCAACCCGACTCATCTTAAACTTAACTCAACCCGACTCATCTTAAGAAACTTAGAAATTTATGTCTTTAAGTCTTCTTAACTTTTATCATACTTAAATGGGGTTATTTCACAGACGCGTGTCAGTCTGTCTGAACTTGACGTCAGACATTGTTGTAAATTTTGGATAGATTTATATATGGTCTTTATAGTTAAAATAAAAGTTATTTATTATACTTTTACCATTAGTAAAGATATATTTAAGTACATGAATAAATAATTTTCTATGCAAAAGATCATAATCCTAACAATTATAAAAGGATAAACAAATATAAGTTGTCATAAATACAATAACATGAATTTACAAGATGAAAAATACTATAAAATATTATGTTCATCATTCTTGAATGACTAATACATTATCTTCCAATGGAGATGGATCACCCAAAATCTACATATTCAAAAAAAAAAATTATCAATAAAATTTGAACTCAAATTTACTATAAGTCATTTGAGTTAATTCTATATTAGATCATTCCATGAATCAACAATGGTGAATGTGATTATGCACTTGTGTTTCATTACATAATATTCATACATCATTCCTCATTTAAAAATTACATGTTTAGTGATGCAAATAAGGTGTTAAATAAACTTCTTTACTTGAATTTTAAAATGTCTCTATCAAATATTTTGTACCTCCTCGATTAGTAATGTTAATTTTCATCATTGTTATTAGTCATTTTGCATTAACAAAATAAACTCTTCTTTAATTTCTAACTTACCTAATTCTTTTTTATTTTTTTATAAGTAATTAGATATTGGTTAACACGTAAATTAGGAAGTGATTTAAAATTAAAAAAAAAATTACTATATCAAATCATTTAGTATGTCAAATATTGTTGAGTCAACACACTAAGTATTTACTATATTGCTTTCTATTTACAATTATATCAATGTCTTACTTAATATTATAATTATCATAATAAGTGGTCATAAAATTATAATTTTACACTAATCACCTCATCTAATGTTATATTTATAATAATTTATTGTTGTGCAAATGTAAGCTAAGATACTTACATACTCTATACTATACTAAGAGACAAAGTAATTGCTATGAATTTTATTTGTTAATCTTTAATATACTTATTTTTAAAATGGATTCATAAGCTCTTTGGAATGGACAAGAAAATAAAAGTATAATCTCTTTGACAAAAGAACTATCAAAATGTGTGTCTTTAGCATGAAAGTAAAAGATGTTAGCCAAAACTAATGAAAGCAACTCACATCAATCATAATACATAACATGTGTTTATATTGATTTCAACAACACAATTATATTGTTTTATGTTTTAAAAAGAAAGAAGTTGGTCAAATGCATTGAATCACATGCATTATAATGACTTTCCTATCTTTGTGGCATTAAAAAAAAAATCCCAAAAAACTTTAAATATATCTGTAATAACTATTTTTTTTTCAATAAATTATTTAAATAAATAAGAAGTCTTTAAAAAAAATAAAAACACATTAGTAGTCATCTGGTTACCTATTGTTTTATACTAAATTGAGAATGACTTTTATATTTTTTTTAACATCCTCTGCTCTATTCAAATATTACAATAATTTTTTAAATAAATAAGAATTTTTTTAAAAAAATAAAAGCACACAAGTAGTCACCTCGTTATGTATTGTTTTGTACTAAATTAAGAATGACTTTTATATTTTTTTTTAACATCCTCTCCTTTATTTAAAAGAAAAAACTCACAAGAAACTTACAATATGTGACTATTTTTTTTTTAAATAAATAAGAAGTCTTTTAAAAATTAAAAACACAAGAGTAGTCACCTCCTTTACCTATTGTTTTGCACTAATTTGAGAATTACTTTTACATTTTTTTTAACATTTCTACTAAACTTATAACTAATTAAATATCAAATTTAAAACTATTTATTAATAATAAAAATTATTTTAAATATTTTTTTTAATCTTTTCCAATATTTCACACAACTTAATTACCATTTTGATGGTAAGACTTAAATTAAAACCTATCCATTTGAACATAATAAAAATAAAACCATTTCGAACCAAAATACCCAAAAAAAAAAAAAAAAAAAAAAAAAAAAAAAAAAAAAACATGAATCTTTAACACTCTAATTACTATTTGCCTAATCAACTCGTCCCTAAATACTATCACATTCACCTCAACCCTAATCAACTTAACCCTAAATACATTAGCCTAAATCAACCCTACCAAATTTACCTAAATCACTTTCTCTTTGGACCTCTCTAGGCTAATAAAGATTAATACAACATCAACCATAAATATCTTAATCTTCATTTTCCTTCAGCAACTTACATAACAAAAGTTTTCACTAATAAAATAATAAACTTCTTAATTTCACTTAAATTAATAAAAAAGTTATTGTGGGTTTAGCCCATTAAAATAATTAAAGATATGAAATTCACATGTGTGCAATTTGAACCATTTAAAAATACCAAAACTATATTGAATTTTATAAATAAATAAAGCATCATTTTTTTTAATTTATGATCTTTATATATTATAGTTAAAAATATTAAAAATTAAAAAAATTATTAATGATGTCTAACTTAGTAATTTTTTTTTAAAAATAAAAATTATATTAATTAATGAATTAAAATATACTTATTAATACCAATAACAGTAAAAATATTATTGTTACTAATATCATTTGGATGTAATTATTTCATCAATTTTAATTTAATATAATATACCAGTATTTATATAACATAATTTTTACTATAATATAAAATAAGTATTAATAGTATTTTCTTACGCTTTTAAATAAGTATTATATAACATTATAATTTCATAAAAAATACTTATATATCTAAAAAAAAAGAGTAAAGAATTACATTTTAAATTTTTTAAATCTAGAAATAAATATTATAATTTCATTGAAAGTTTAATTTTTTTTTTAAAAAAAATAGATTTATAAAAGTTTATTTCTCACTGATGTGTTAATAAATTTTGTAATCAACATATTAGTTTTTTTACACAGTGTAAATTCCAACAATTTTGATAGTAGGATTCAATCCTTCTACACATTATAACAGTTGTTTTGGATTTTACACTTAGACTTCTTCCTCATTGGATATTTCTAGATATCATTTGCTTATTGGACAGTAACTTCAACTGTGTTGTTATCTGAAAAGTGATTGATTTTTGTGTATACACACCAAACCAACCATAGTCCAAGCCTTATCTTCATTCTTCTTTCCAAATTGGCATGGCTTCCACAATGTTCACATATCCTTCTCTTCATCTTCACATCTACTCACATAAAACATCAAATCCATCAGAGTATTCCATTCACAGTCAACCCAGAAAGAACTTTTCCATTAGATGCACATCTCTGGAGTCCACTCCTCCTGAGGGTGAGTTTCTAACCCCAGACCCTACCTTCAGCACAGTGAACAGTGAAGAGTCTTTTCCCATTGAGAAGAGAAGGAGGTCAGAGATAGTGAGGGAGAGAAGGGGAAAGAAACTTGTGCAGCCTGAGCCTCCAAACTTTGAAATTGGATGGAAGAGGACCAAAGAAATAAACCAAGAGGTGCCAGTAGGGTATGTCATAGCTGACTTCTTGGAGAAGCTAGAGACCCTCATGGAGAAGGAGTTTGGATCAACAGAACTGCTGGCAAAGGTGGGGGAAATTGTGGCTGAGAGAGCAAGAGAAGAGGCAGAGGTTCTGATGGATGAAGGGAAAGTGGAGGAGAGAATGGTGACAGAACTGTTTAGAGTGTTGAAGTTGATGGAGATGGATTTGGCTATGGTGAAGGCTGCTGTCAAGGAAGAGACATTGGGAGAGAGGCTTGAGCTGGCCAAGGCAAGGTGCAGGCAAGCCATACTTGTTGCTTATTCCTTTTGAACTCTTTCATGGGGATTCTGTCACATTGGACAGATACACAATGTCATAGTGCTGAAGAACTTGAAACAACTGATATATACACAATGTCATATTCTGTGACATTTGGATTACTAAATTGATTTTTGTTTAAAAATGATTTTTAAATTATATTACAAGCAAATTTTAGTACAAATTTTAATTCTTTGTAAGAATTAATTAGAGTAATTTCATTTCAAAATTAATTC
Organism: Phaseolus vulgaris; assembly: GCF_000499845.2. Lineage (NCBI taxonomy): Eukaryota > Viridiplantae > Streptophyta > Magnoliopsida > Fabales > Fabaceae > Phaseolus > Phaseolus vulgaris. Next base: position 23,988,041 of record NC_023755.2, read on the forward strand.
TGGATTAGTAATTAATATCTTAATACAGAAATAAAACATGTAAAAGTTAACTTGAATAAGTATTTTATCATGATTGTCGCTAATTTAAACCCTACACCCTAATTTAATGTTTCGTTGAACTTCAGAGACATGCTATTTACTATTTGTGTGGTTTGAATGGCATTGTGTTACTTAAGAGATGTCTTTTAACTCTAAGGTGTCACTTCTAAGAAAAATTATTTAAAAATTCATCACTAAAAAATTTGTGTATTTTTAATTTATCCTTTATTGTCACTAACATTTGCTTATGTATGTTAAAGAAAAAAATAAATCTTCATAACAGGTATAAAGGTTTGGTCTTCCTTATTAACAAATTTTAATTATGAATCAAAGCCTAATTCCTTTCTTTTTATTAGCTGTAGTATATTTACATGAGTAACTAAATAAACAGGAAAAATTGCTCCTACCTAACATATATTATGATGAATAATACTTATAATTTTAATTTTAAAATAGACATTCATATTTTTTACTCTTAATAAATTATACTTATATATCATATATTTTCTTAAAAAAATATTATTTACTTCTCTTATTTTGTACAAAAAATACCATATTGATTATAACTTAAATTAAATAATCTTCTATAAAAAAATTAAAAAATATAAGTAAAATAAAATATATGGATATACTTTATTAAAAACGTCTATGAAAAGTAAATATTCTTTTATTAAAAACATGAGATAAGTGAATCTATTTAAAAATTACAAAGAGAATAAATTTTATTTTAGTAAAAATAAAAGACAAATAAGTATTTATTTCAAAACTAAAAAAATTGTAAATGTCTAATTAGTATATAGTAAACTGAAATTTCCCAGTAAAGATGCCTAGTGATGATGTGATTTCCAGACTGGTCATCAGGTTAAAAAAAAATTGAATTTCTCCTACTCGAACAACGCCGATATTGTTGTTCTACACAAATTTAAATTTATAAACATTATATGAATCTATTTCAGTAGAGATAAAGTGGTCTTCTAATTAATCTCAGCATACAAAAAAAATGTATCAAAGAATTAGGGACAGAAATTATGATGGATTTGTCAATGGAATTGAGCATACATATAGTATCTAGCCTTTTCATATGTACATTTATATTTTCATAAAAAAAATATCAGTTTCTTGCACCCCTCTCTCCCTATGTACAAACTTACTCATACACATATACCTTCTCTCTCTCACACACACATGTATTATCTTCAACATCTATAGTAGTAGCAAACTTGTCGAAAAGCACCAAACATGCTCTCGCCCCTCTTGTCAGCATTATGTAAATCAGTGGCGTTAACACAGGCACTTAAAGCCCAAGCTTATCCTTAATTTCCTAAAAGTGTGAAAATGGCTGGTGTCTAACTCTTCGATCAGAGAAAAAAATACCTACACACATAAAAGACAAATGTTTTCAATAAGAATGGAACATGCATCATAATGAAGGTGGTAAACCCTGAAAATCTTTCCACAACCTACTTACAATACTTCAAGGTCCAAACACAACATAGCTGTTTGAAATAGTTTCAGACTTACACAAACTAAAACAATAACTCAACATAACCAGCCATGTTTCTTGTATCATTGAATTATACAAATAAAGTGAAAAGGAAGTCAGAGCCAACCTTATCATAAAGAACTTCCATAACTTGCTCATCATTTTGGAACTTATCCAGCAGATTGCACAATTTCACCGCAGAACTGACACAAAAGACAATGAACATAAGGTAAATTGCAGAGTATATTTAGTTCATAGAAATTTAATAAAGTGAAGGAAAAGAAGGAAAACCTTAAATGCTTATTCCAAATAGAATACAATCCTGCAACAAACATCATTTCAATTGTCTGTATCATCTAATTTCTCAAGTAGAAGGAAGCAACCTATCAACTCACCTCGGAATGAGTGTGCTCCTGGGAATGTCCAATGGCTTGATTATGAAGACTTGCAAGTTAAAAATTATATAAATTACTGATGTATATTCAAAACCGTACAATGAGACTCAATGTCTTTTGCCACCAGATATTTCCAGCTTGCTTTATTTCCTCATAACAAGAGCCTCAGACGAGAACAGCCTTGACTTGGTTCAAGTTCATCCACTGTATCAATGGATCTAAGATCACATGTGTTAGATATTATTAGATATAATTAGATATTATTAGATATAATTAGATATTATTTGATATTATGAGATATTATAGATATTGTTAGATATCTCATATTTATGTAATGGGCTTAGCCCATATGTTTCTTTTTCCTATATAAACATAACCCTATGTGTTCAATATACACAAGGGATTTACCCTATTCTTTCTTTTCCTTTAATATGGTATCAGAGCATAAGGTTAGGGTTTAGGGTTCAATTTTTATTGGTGAATCCACTATTCACTGGAATTTTCCAGCCACCACCCCCACTGTCTCGTCGGACCTTCGCCGGACCTTCGCCGGACCTTCACCGGACCTTCGCCGGACCTCCGCCGGACCTTCACCGGACCTTCGCCGGACCTTCGCCGGAGACGCTGCCGGAATCGCTGTCGGAGCCTTCATCTTTGTTGCTCCCGCCAATTAACCGGTGACTGGATTTGTCCTTATCTTTTATGGCTTCTTCCGCTTCCGCTGCCACTATGGCTTCTTCTTCAGTCATTATGCCGGATTCATCTATTTATACTAATTACGTCAATGTTCATCTTTCCATTGACAAATTGGATGAAACCAATTATGACACTTGGGCATCAGATATTAAATTATGGCTTAAGAGTCAAGGTTATGTTGATCATCTTACTCATCCTACTCTTCCTGAAAATGAGGTTGTTCGTTGGTCGAAAATTGATGCTCAATTATGCATTGTTATCAAATCGACCATTCATTCATCTTTAAAACAAATTTTTCGTACCTATGAAACATGTTCAGAAGTTTGGGAACAAGCAAAATTATTATACACCAATGATACTCAACGTCTTTATGGTGTGTGTCAAAATCTTCTCACAATTGTTGCTCCCAAACGTCTTGATGGTACAATGGCAGAATATCTAGGTAAACTTCATGCTCTTCTTCATGATTTTAATGAGTTATTACCTCCTGCCTCTACTCCTTCTCAAGAACTAGAACAAAGATCCAAGTTCTTCATGTTATTGGGTTTACATGGTCTTCCTGATGATTATTCTCACGTTCGTGATCAAATTTTGGGATCTCCTATTGTGCCCAATTTTACTTCCACTTGTTCTACCCTTTTGCGCGTGCCAGGTAAACACACCGCTGATATAACGTCTCATGTTGATGACTCTTCTGCTTTAGTATCTCAGCATAATGATCGTACTCGCCCTCACAAGCCGGGCAAAGGGCGTCACAAGTGTGACCATTGTGGCAAACTTGGCCACAAAATTGACAGATGTTATGCCTTACATGGTCGTCCTCCTAGATCTGTTGCGGTTGCTCAAATTGCCCCTGTGCAACCTTCTACCATGGACCATACTTCAATTGATACCCCAAGCCAGCCTGCTATTTTCAATGAATTTCTTAAATGGTATGAGGATCGTCAGAACCCTAGTTCCACGGCTTCTGTTGCACATTCAGGTACATCTTTTGTTGGCCTCACTCACTCCACTTCCCATGGCCCTTGGGTTCTAGATTCAGGTGCCACTGATCACATTACTGGTAATAAATCTTTTTTCTCTTCCCTATCTACTACGGGTTATTTACCTTCAGTTACCATGGCCAATGGATATAAGGTACCATCACATGGTGTTGGTACTATTAATCTTTTTTCATCTTTATCTATTGATAATGTTCTTTATGTCCCTGGGTCTCCATTTAACTTATTATCCATTAGTCGTCTCACTCGTTCCCTTGACTGTGTTATTTCTTTTACCAAAGATTCTGTTACTTTACAGGACCGGAGTTCGGGACGGATGATTGGCACCAGATGTGAGTCTCATGGACTTTATCAACTACAGATCTCTGCACATGTTGGCGCAATTATGGATTCTCCATCTCTCATTCATGCTCGGTTGGGTCATCCTAGTCTTGCCAAGATGCAACAGCTTGTTCCAAGTTTGTCTAATGTGTCTACTTTATCGTGTGAGTCGTGTCAGTTAGGGAAACACATTCGTAGTTCTTTTCCTCGTAGTGTCTCACAACGTGCTTCATCTCCTTTTGCCTTAGTTCACTCTGACATTTGGGGACCAAGTCGTATTAAGTCTAATTTAGGATTTCAGTATTTTGTTACTTTTATTGATGATTATTCAAGATGTACTTGGGTATTTTTAATGAAAAACCGTTCTGAGTTGTTTTCTATATTTCAAATATTTTACAATGAAATTAAAAATCAATTTGGAATTTCCATCCGAATTTTGCGCAGTGATAATGGACGTGAGTATCTTTCTCATCCTTTTAAAAATTTTATGGCTTCTCATGGTATTCTTCATCAAACTTCATGTGCTTATACACCTCAACAAAATGGGGTAGCTGAGCGCAAGAATAGACATCTTGTTGAAACAACTCGTACTATTTTAATCCATGGTGATGTTCCTCAGCGTTTTTGGGGTGATGCTGTTCTTAGTGCATGTTATCTCATTAATCGCATGCCATCTTCAGTTTTAGATAACAAAATTCCTCATTCTATTTTATTTCCACATGACCCTCTCCACTCTTTACCTCCCAAAGTTTTTGGGTCCACATGTTTTGTTCATAATTTTAGTCCTGGTCTTGATAAATTATCTCCTAAGTCACACAAATGTGTCTTTTTAGGGTTCACTAGATCACAAAAAGGATATAAATGTTTCTCACCGTCTTTAAACCGTTATTTTATTTCAGCAGATGTCACCTTCAGTGAATCTTCCCTTTACTTTAAGTCTTGTCCTTCTCCTTCAATTTCTTCATCTAATCAAGTAAATATTCCTCTTGTTGTGCCTAGTGCACCTAACAATTCACCACCGCCGCCAACTCTTCAGGTGTATAGTCGTCGTCAACCGTCTCATCGTCCATCAGCAGACTCTATTCTGGTGCCAACACCTCATCCCCCTCCGGCTCCTATAGTTGAACCTCCGACTGTTGAACCTGATCTTCCTATTGCTATCCGTAAAGGTATACGTTCTACTCGTAATCCCTCTCCACATTATACTGCTTTGAGTTACCATAGACTATCTCAACCCTTTTATACCTGCCTTTCGTCTATTTCTTCTGTATCCATTCCAAAATCTGTAGGTGATGCCTTAGCCCATCCTGGTTGGCGTCAGGCCATGCTTGATGAAATGAATGCGCTTCAGAATAATGGAACTTGGGAACTTGTTCCTTTACCATCTAGGAAATCTGTTGTTGGTTGCAGGTGGATTTTTGCTATCAAAGTTGGTCCTGATGGTACTATTGATCGTCTCAAAGCTCGTCTTGTGGCTAAGGGTTATACCCAAATTTTTGGTTTAGACTATGGTGATACTTTTTCTCCAGTAGCAAAGATGGCCTCTGTTCGCTTATTCATAGCTATGGCTGCTCTTCAACAATGGCCTCTTTATCAACTGGATGTTAAAAATGCTTTTCTTAATGGGGATTTGCAGGAAGAAATTTATATGGAGCAACCTCCCAGTTTTGTTGCTCAGGGGGAGTCTTCTGGATTGGTATGTCGTCTTCGCAAATCCTTATATGGCCTCAAGCAGTCTCCTAGGGCTTGGTTTGGAAAATTTAGCAATGTTGTTCAACAATTTGGTATGACTCGCAGTGAAGGCGATCATTCAGTTTTTTATCGTCACTCGAGTGTTGGGTGTATCTATCTTGTAGTATATGTTGATGACATTGTTCTTACAGGCAGTGATCACCATGGCATCTCACAAGTAAAACAACACCTTTGTCAACACTTTCAGACCAAAGATCTTGGCAAACTCAGATATTTCTTGGGGATTGAGGTAGCACAATCCAATACTGGTATTGTTATCTCTCAAAGAAAATACGCATTAGATATTTTGGAGGAAATTGGGTTGATGAATTCGAAATCTGTTGATACTCCCATGGATCCCAACGTCAAGCTTCTACCCAATCAGGGGGAGCCTCTTTCAGATCCTGAGAAGTACAGGAGATTAGTTGGAAGATTGAACTATCTCACTGTTACTCGTCCTGATATTTCCTTTGCAGTCAGTGTGGTGAGTCAATTTCTTAATTCTCCATGTGAAGATCATTGGAATGCAGTCATTCGTATAGTGAAGTACATTAAAGGCTCTCCTGGAAAAGGTTTGTTATATGGTCATAATAACCATACTAAAGTCGTTTGTTATTCAGATGCTGATTGGGCAGGATCTCCATCTGATAGAAGGTCAACTTCTGGTTATTGTGTCTCCATTGGTGATAACTTGATCTCTTGGAAGAGCAAGAAACAAAGTGTTGTGGCAAGATCTAGTGCAGAAGCAGAATATAGAGCTATGGCCTCGGCTACATGTGAGCTTATTTGGCTTAAACAGTTACTTAAAGAATTGCAATTTGGAGAGGTTACTCAAATGACACTGATATGTGATAATCAGGGTGCTCTTCATATTAGCTCAAATCCAGTTTTTCATGAAAGGACAAAACATATTGAGATTGATTGTCATTTCATTCGAGAAAAGATTATATCAGGAGATATCAAGACTGAGTTTGTTAATTCAAATAATCAATTAGCAGATATTTTTACTAAACCCTTACGAGGACCTAGGATTGATTACATTTGTAACAAGCTGGGTACATATGATCTATATGCACCAGCTTGAGGGGGAGTGTTAGATATTATTAGATATAATTAGATATTATTAGATATTATTAGATATAATTAGATATTATTTGATATTATGAGATATTATAGATATTGTTAGATATCTCATATTTATGTAATGGGCTTAGCCCATATGTTTCTTTTTCCTATATAAACATAACCCTATGTGTTCAATATACACAAGGGATTTACCCTATTCTTTCTTTTCCTTTAATAACATGTAATGTTAAAGATTTATAAGATACATAAAATCACAAGCTTTCAACAGATCTGCAGACAACATGTCTTGATTACATAATTCAGTTTATCAAAACTGTATTTATGTAAACCCAAAAATATTGAAGTGTAGCATCACAACATTAGCATAAATAAATAAAAAATTGTATACTTAGAGGAATGCATGAACTTGAAACATAGTGAAGAAAAGATCAATACAAGATGCAATTTCTTTTAAATGGTATTGGTTCTTCTGAAAGGAGGGTATGAATGTATGATCAATATAACTCAATTTTTGTGAAGTCTAAGTTAACATCAGAAGGAACAATGGAAGAAATAACCGAACTTTTGGAGACATGTTGGATTAAAGATCATAAAATGGTCAAAACGGAATAAATGAATTTCCTCTTGATTCAGATAGATATGTAAGAATCTATTATATGGCTATTAAACATAACTTTCACTATATCGGCTTCAGTTTTAGAGTTTCTAACCAGGTAGCTGAAACTCTATGAATCCAGCTTTATATTATCAGCACATGGCATGTGCTCAACTACCCTCACCCCATCACTAATGTTTTCCGGCAAAATAGTGTAAAAGGGTGAGAAAAAATTTATTGTTTGAAGTGAGAAGTTGATTTAAATACACCTTAAAAGGTAAAAATATTAAAGAATAGAGTCTTGTTCATCATTGTGGCAATAAAACTATCTGCATTATCAACAGCAATATTCCAATCAAGAGAAAACATTCACATGATTTTTGTTACACTGCAAAACATACTGAAGCCAATAAATTACTTCAATACCTTGCCTGATCCCTAAAAATACAAGAATTTAATGGCTACAATTTCTAGATTTGGTGAACATGGTGAGAACTTCCTTCATCTACAAGCCTGGGAGTGGCCTTGTTCAAGGATTTCTATAATCTATATAACTAAATAAAAAGAGCCATGAAAAAAAATATGACAACTAAGCATGGCCTTAACTAACATCGTCCAAGATTAACCACCAAAAATAAATAAATCAAAGAAATAAAAAACAAATTGCCAAAATCTGGTTGCTTTGAATCTAAGTGCCTTGGGCATTTTAAGGGCAATACAAATGATTTTGGTTCAGTTTAACAACAAAATGATTTCAGAGTATTATTGACTGGTCCACAAATAGAAAAAAAAATGTAAGAGTAAATCCTAACACGAATATTGTAGACAATTTCATAAATCCTTTTATGAAAGTGAACTTTAAGCCTAACTCAAACAGTTTGTAAGGTGAGGTTTGCACCCACTTATATTATAATTTGGTCATTTCTTTAGTCGATATGAGATCTCCAACATATTCCCTTATGCCAAAGACTAGACATCTTGAGTGTGAGACTAGACATTTGTATATAGTTCGATAGTGTCCCAAATCCTGATAGTGGGTGACAGAATATGCTCAATAAACCTTGCTAAAATAGATCCTTGATATTCTCTAATATCATATTAAGAAAGTGACTTTAAACCTAATTTAACTTTACAAAATCAACTTCTAAGGTGAGGTTTGCATTTACTTATATATTAAAATTTGGTCATATCCTTAGTTGATATGAAATTTCCAATAAATCCATTAATTATCGTTGCATAATCAGGAGAATTATGTTATAATTAAGTGCAGATTCCATTCTATATTTATTAGGACAAATTTGTTAGTGATTTGGTTTTATTTGATTTGTAAAGCTTTAAACACCCATTATTTCTGGCTTTCATTACCTATTATTTCTTTCCTTAATTAGGTTGTAAAACAGTCTATAAATAGAGACTGTAATCACATTTGTAAAATATCTCAGAAATATATTTCATCTATTTCTTTCAACTTGGTAAATCTGGGAGACTCTGCTTCTGCAATATTTTTTTAGCAACCTTCAACCCTAAACCCTAAACCCTAAACCCTAGTAATCATTTCCTTGACAGCCTTCATTGTTGCAATTTTTTTTTTTTTTGGACAGCTTTAATTGCTGCAACTTTTTATTTTCCTTATCTTTTCTCCTTTGACCACCACCACCACCTTGCACCATTGACCATTATTTCCACCACCATTGACCGCCGCCAACCACCACCGACCGCCGTCGCCGCCTCTCGCCAGAACTGCCACCGCTCGCCGGAAACTGCCACCGGCCGCTGGAAACCACCATCGGAAATTTTTCCAACGGATTTTTGTGTGCATAGGATCAAATTTTGCCAATCTGAAAAACTCAGTTGGATTTGAGCTCTCATGGACTCCCTTAGTAAGCCATCTAGTTATTGTTCCTTCACTATGAGTGGTAAGAGTTCTAGTTTTTTATCCTTTGATGCTTCTAGTACTGAAAATATTTGGATTATAGACTCTGGTGCTACTGATCATATGACACCTCATTCCTCTTCTTTTTCATCCTACACTGCTTTATCTGGTAACCCATATATTACTGTTGCTAATGGTTCCACTACCCCCGTTAATGGTCGTGGTAACATTCACCTTCAACCTTCATTTCCTTTAAAAAACGTATTTCATGTTTCCAAACTATTCAATAACCTCTTGTCTATTCAAAAGATTACCCAAGATTTAAATTGTGCAGTGGTATTTTTCCCTGCCCATTGTGTTTTTCAGGATCTTGCCACGGGGAAGACTATTGGAATTGCTAAAGAGCAGGGTGGGTTATATTATTTACAGCCTAAAGGAAATAAAAAGTGTGCTAGACTACAGGCACACACTTCTAATCTTCAACAAGGTCGTGAATCTTGGTCATCCTCTCAGATATGGCTTCAACACAGATGTCTTGGTCATCCTCCATTTAGTACCCTAAAGTCCTTATTTCCTCTTTTATTTACAAAAGTGTCTGCTGAGTCATTTCATTGTGATGTTTGTCAGTTTGCTAAACACCATCAGACAACTTTTCCTCCCAATGGTAATAAAAGTTCTAAACCTTTTGATCTTATTCATTCAGATGTATGGGGACCTTCACCTATTCCTAATATCTCGGGTGCAAAATGGTTTGACTCATTTATTGATGATTGTACTCGGATTACCTGGATATTCCTCATGAAAGATAAGTCTGAAGTTTTTCACCTGTTTGTAACTTTTTACAGAATGATTCAAACACAATTTGAAAGTTCAATTAAGAGATTGCGTTCTGATAATGGAAGAGAATATGTGAACCAAAACCTTTCCAAGTTCCTTCAGGAAAATGGAGTTGTTCATGAATTAACCTGGGTGGACACTCCTCAACAAAATGGGGTTGCTAAAAGGAAAAATCGTCATCTCCTTGAGGTTCCTCGAGTCTTACTTTTTCAAACATCTGTTCCTAGATCTTACTGGGGGAAGCAGTCCTGACTGCCACTTATTTGATTAATAGATTACCCTCTCGGGTTCTAGAGGGTGTTACTCCTATTCAGCTTATGACCACATTCTATCCTTCTATTCCCATGTTGAATAGTTTTCAGAATCGTGTCTTTGGTTGTCCTGCTTTTGTCCATGTTCATAGTCCTTATCAGGGTAAGTTAGATCCTCGCGCCATCAAATGTGTCTTCATCGATTATGCCCCCAACAAAAAGGGTACAAATGTTATCATCCTCAAAGTCATAAAGTTTATATTTCCAAAGATGTCACCTTCCATGAAACAGAGTCTTTCTTTCCTAGCTCTCAGCTTCAGGGGGAGAGTATTCAAGAAGCTGAGGACCTTGAGTTGCCACATTTTCCTTTGTTATAGGATTTCGTTCTTAGGGAGAATGAAAAATACCCTATGCCAACATCATTACCAGAGAAGAATAATGAGGACAAATACTTTGGGAAACAATATCAACGAAGGCAACAAGAACCCGTCTTGATCGAACAGCAACTTCAATTGTCCGAACCAGAGGTAAGAACTCATACTTATGAGACTTTTGAGGACACCTTAAATGAAACTAACCTAGATGATTTACCTATTGCCTTGAGAAAAGAAAAAAAGATCTTGTGCCAAATATCCTATATCTCAATTTGTGTCTACAGAAAAACTTTCTCTGCAACACCAGAGTTTTCTTTCAGCTATTGATTCTATTAGAATCCCTACATCAGTACAAGAAGCCTTAAAGGATGAGAACTGGGTTCGAGCCATGAATGAAGAAATAAAGGCATTAGAAAAGAATGAGACTTGGGAGATTGTAGAGAGACCAAATGATAAGAAGGCAGTGGGTTGTCGGTGGATATACACAGTGAAGTATCAGTCTAATGGCACATTGGATCGATATAAGGCAAGGTTGGTTGCAAAAGGGTACACTCAAACCTATGGGATCGATTATGAGGAAACTTTTGCTCCAGTAGCAAAAATGAATACAGTCAGAATTATTCTCTCCTTGGCAACGCACTTTGGTTAGGAGATGCATCAATTTCATGTTAAGAATGCCTTCTTGCATGGAAGCTTGGAGGAAGAAGTATGCATGGAGATTCCACCTGGTTATGGTAATGTTAATGAAGAAAATAAGGTGTGCAGACTTAAGAAGGCCCTGTATGGTCTTAAACAATCACCTCGTGCTTGGTTTGGAAGGTTTACTCAAGCTATAGTATCTTTGGAGTATCGACAAAGCCAAGGTGACCATACTCTGTTTATAAAACATTCTCAGAATGGTAAACTCACTCTACTTTTGATCTATGTAGATGATATGATTATTACAGGTGATGATGAGATTGAAAAACAAAATTTGAAGGAGAGACTAGCTGCTCAATTTGAGATGAAGGATCTTGGAAAGCTGAAGTACTTCCTTGGAATAGAGGTTGCTTACTCGAGATAGGGCATCTTTATTTCTCAAAGGAAATACATCCTTGATCTTCTCAAAGAGACTGGTAAGTTGGGTTGTAAGACCACTGGAGTGCCAATAGAGCAAAATCATAGGATTGAGAATGATGAGGAAAACCCAAAAGTGGAGAAGACACAATATCGAAGACTTGTGGGAAAACTCATTTATCTATCACACACTAGGCCAGACATAGCCTATGCAGTTAGTGTGGTCAGCCAATTTATGCATGATCCAAGGGAAAGACACTCGCAGCCAGTAGATAGAATTCTTCAGTACTTAAAAGCCTCTCCAGGAAAAGGATTGCTATTCAAAAAGGGGGAAAACTTATCCATGAAAGTATATATTGATGCTGACTATGCAAGATCGATTGTTGATAGGAGATCCACCACAGGCTACTGCATGTTCTTGGGTGGAAATCTGGTGACATGGAGGAGCAAGAAGCAAAATGTAGTTGCAAGATCAAGTGTAGAGGTAGAATTTAGAGCCATGGCTCAAGGGGTGTGTGAATTCTTATGGATGAAGATTATACTTGATGACCTAAAAATAAAATATGAAGCTCCTATGGGCTTGGCGTGTGATAATAAGTCCGCTATCAGTATTGCACATAATCCGGTTCAACATGATCGAACAAAGCACGTAGAGATAGACCGACACTTTATTAAAGAGAAGTTGGATGATGGTCTTATAGCCACTGAGTACATCCCTTCAAGACTCTAATTGGCAGATATTTTACTAAGGGACTTCCCACAACAATTCGAAGATCTTACTTGCAAGTTGGGAATGATAGATATACATTCACCAACTTGAGGGGGAGTGTTACATAATCAGGAGAATTATGTTATAATTAAGTGCTTATTCCATTCTATATTTATTAGGACAAATTTGTTAGTGATTTGATTTGTCCAGCTTTAAACACCCATTAATTATTGGTTATTACTTTAATTAAATTAAATGTAAAATTTAAGCAACTAAAAGTTATAATTTTATAAATTTGTATAAACCATTCCATGTATTGCATTAGTAACATGATATTTTGGTATTATAACAGAATTTAACCCTCTTCAAACCTATATCTAATATTTATAAATATGAGCTTGTTTTATTTGTGTGAATGAGACAAATTTCCAAGTTGTATTATTTTTTAGCCATCTAGACATGCATGTATAGAGTCCATTTGATCTGTCAAAGGCAGCAAAAAATTTCAAGAAATCATATTTTAAGTTCTAGCAAACCATTCCAAACTCATTAAAGAGACAGTTAAAAGTATACAAGAGTAGAAATAGAGACATCCTCAGTAACCAGAACAACACCTCTCGAAAACATTTGTACATCCAAGTTGTTGGCTTCAAATTTAATTCCTCTAAATCATCAAGCATCTTATACGCACCTTCAACCTGCATTATGAAACCAAAAAAGAAGTTTGATGAAAGGATTATGTCCATATTAATCAACCAAGTTACTATTATTATCTTTGTTGTCAAAATCGGACTAGACGTTCAACAAAATACTGGCCTATGCTTAGTCGATTAGAACCACAAAACTTATCTTCTATTGAATGGTCCAAAATCCGATGAACCAGTTCAAAGAAGGTCTACAGTTTTTTTTAAAAGATATTTTTTTATGATATTTTGATTTTCTTCCCTTACAAAAATGAGTATGTCATTTTCTTTTAGAGAAACTAGTCGTTTTTAAAGAATATTATGTAACCTTAAACCTAAATAGTATGATTTTATTTTTCTGGGTAATTTGAATGATAAATAGTTAGTTATTTTTAGTTTTTAGTATTATTAAATTATGATATTATACTTTTCGAATGTTATTTTATATATTATTTAATTATTTGTATCATTTAATTAATACTAGCTTAACCAGTGAACACTGAACCGATTCAATGACCAATCTAGTTTTCAAAACATAGATCATGATAGATGTTTAGCACGATGCAGCACAATTAGTAAGACTGGAGAACAGAAGCATGTAAATGAAATCTGTACAACTTACATCTTTCATCTTCAAGAACAAGTTTATCATAGATCTGAATGTTTCATCATTTGATTCCAAATTGTAGCGACATATGGTAAAGAAGATTTGATGGACCTTTAATTAAGAATATACAGATGAAAAAACAAACATTACATAGCAGAACAGTAAAATATGTTAGATGACATAGGATAGAAGGCCTCAAACAACTAGTAGAAAGGCCATTTCAGCATATACTCATGAAATATTGATTGAAATTCTGCCTATATTACTTGTTCTTTATGCTTGAAATATAATGAAAAATTAAAAGCACACAAATAGAGAAAGGAAACATAAATATGTAATCCTAACTGATTATGCTTCTCTTGTGCCCCTGAAAAAATGCCATCATTGTCCCAAAGGTGAAGGCGGTTGTTTTTTAGTAGAAACGCTTAGACTAAAGTTAACTGAAAGATGAACTGATCAATTCTAAGCAACCTCTGTTAGAAATGTACCGCCAATAAGGATAAAATATATGAAATTTAACACTAAATAATGCAGCAGAACAACCACAAAATGCTTCCTTATAACTGAGCTTTCAGCTAGTTAAAGACAAAACATTGTCTCACTTAATATATTATTTTTATAAAACTCATATTAGGCATCACCATGAAACCTAACATCTTCCACTTAATATATTTGCTCTTGTGTTAATTGATCCCTTGACATGGTGACATTTGTGGCCAGAAGTAACGATTTTAATTTGTAAATCTCAAATTAAATTTTAGTATAAGTTAGTGATGACCTTATACTTCATATTTTCTTCAAAGCACAGGACTTCCATTTGACGGGTGTATAACAAATAAAATCATTATTTTTATTTTAAAAAATTAAGATCATCCTTGGATATTCACCAAATAGTGATACTATTAACTTGCAAGTCAAACAGTTCACAAGCAGTAATTAATTCAAGATCGTAAGCTTGACGTAAAGACCATATCATGTGGAGAGAAGATATGAGCGCGTTAGGACACATTATGACCAATGAAGAAACAAAGGAGTAATTATATGGAAGATTGGTCATACCAAATTATATTCAGATGTTTCGTCACAAATTTGTAATATCGAGTGTAACACGTCAGTTGATAGAGTTAGGCCTGCTTCACACATTTCTTTGACAATATCAAGTGCTACATGCACCTGCATTACAAACCAACAAGAATTCATCTTAAATGCAAACTCTAAGCTGTTAATGGAGTGATTGGAAAATCCTCAATTATAAATGTGTGTTTGTGTGTGTTGACTATTGAAGCCCATTGCTAACACTTGATTTCAGGGACTTGAGTATTATGGAGTACCCATGATCCCCATCAAATGGTATGGAAAGTTCCATAGTCGGTTCTCCTCTTAACAACTAGCTTTTAAAGGAGGGTTTCCCAAGTGCTTGGGTGCTTTTCTCCTCCTATCATGGCAATCTAGCTCTTTTAAGTGTAAAGATAAGTAAATGATTTTTATTTAAAAGTGGAAGATTAGCAAATGATTAATTGAGAAGAAAATATCATTTTATTGGTGAGTGTCACTAAAGTGCAGGCAAGATTCATGAGAAGGGTGCAAATTATGAAGAGAGCAGAATGGTTTCTGTTATTCTATGTAGCAAGTGATCATCACAAGTATAATTATGAAGAGAAAACCAAATGTCTGTTCAGTTGACAAGAAATCTAGGCCTAGTGTCACGCCATTTACTGTGAAAGCCTACAAAGATTTTGAAGAAAGAAAAGTTCCCATATCAGGGTAGTCTGGGTAAGATTAAATAGAAAAACAAGAATGTTTCATGAATGCAATCCCAAATATTGGTTAGGACAAGTCAAGCGTAGCTTATGAGAGGCAGGGTGAGGAAAGTGCCCTGGACTACGATTGTTTGTTTCTTTAGTTATAGTATATAATATATGCCAGTTGTTGCAGATAGGATGGAGTGTTGCAGAAACCTTTCTATGGACTGTAGGAATATCAAAAACATCATTCTCCAGTCAAGTAAATTTCAAATGACCAGCCTCTCCAGCAATTAAATAAAAACATGAACATCATGGATAAAGATTATAGTGCATGGCAGGCTTAAAGGTGAGGAAATTATGGTGATATGCAAAGTGACAAAACATATCACAGCTTTCATATGAAGATATAGGACTAAGGAAGTCAGGAATCTATGAGCAGAGAGCAAATGGTAGACAATATCTCTCTTTTTTCCTTTTCCTTTTCGTTTGACTTACTTTCAGTGTACATTAGTAACCCTTCTAATGATTTTCGGATATCAGTGGACAGGACAAGTCATTGGTATAAGATCTTCAAGTTTTTTTATCAACAACAAAGGAATATATTAGTTACAGCACAAAAAAGAACCAGTAAAGTCATTATGGTGACAAAAAAACTTAATTACTTGTATGCCTAAATACATGTGTTTTCTTTCTATTAAATAAGAATGTATAACTAGCAACGAAGAGAAATTAAATGTGAGTGGGTCCACAAATAAAAATACACACGTTTGTCAATGGTTCAAAATATGTTCTTCCGTAAAGGGTGAGGAAATTGAAAGATGCACATTCACAGTCCTGTCATCTTGCTAGAAGGGACAGTTCTCTTACCATTTTCTTCTGGATTTTTTTCTTCTTCTTATAGAGAAAGTTCTGGTAGTCACTTAGTAATCATTAGAATGCAATAAAGAAAATTGTACCTTGTGCAATGCACAGCTATGTAAAATGATCTTCTGATATGATGAGGATGAAGGTGAAACTTCTAGTCTTTGGTGCAAATCTTTGAACTTCTTTATGACATCCTCAACCTTCAAGAACACCAACAATACATGTGAGAAAACTGACGCAGTACATGCGCAAAGAATTTTCCCCGCATAACAGACAAGTACTATTGAAAATTATCATGTCCAACAACATATATGCAACAAAACAGCTATGAACCTCTCTCCAATATGATCAAATGCTAATATGCTACAATGCACATTTTAGCATACAAGCACAATGAAGCAAGAAACCATTGGCTTTTAAGTTTCAACCACAACAGAGGTATGAGTTTCAACACTTTTTTTATAGAACTGAGACACATTTTAAAGACACCTATTCTATCTGTACCTGATAATTCACCTTAGCGCACTGCAGATGATAACCTCCAAATGCCTCTTTATTTAGTTCAACTTTAATTGAGAATTCAAAATTTATTATCAAGAAAATGCTAATAGAAACTAGAAAACCGAATTTGGTAGTACATCAATCACACTAAAGTGTGAAGTAACATAAAAAACGGGGAAATGGAGACTTAGTTCAAGGATGAAACAAATTGAAAAAAGGCAGAAGTACATAAGAGTATCATGGCATCACAGAAATTATTAGCACCATTTGAAATATTGCTTTACCGATAAATTTGGAATGCTAACAGCATAACAAGCAATGAAGTTTGTAATATTATGTGCTTCATGATCTGCAAAATGTAAGAAAACCTCAGTATGTATATATTCAAGAGAGAAAGATATAAAGGAAGCAATGCCTAATCCCACTATATGACTACAATACTACTTCAAATACAAATGGGTAGAATGTAAGAACAATCTTTAATTAAATACATTTACAACTAGCCAAGAAAAGGAAAGATCCATGCAGTCCAAATTTTGGGCCAGCTAATACATATAAAATTATGTGAAGCAGAATTGGTTGATAGAAAGGTACATATAGCATATACAAATTCTTATTCTTCTTTTTCAAATGCAACTCAGTGCCATGTCTCACGCACATCACCCACGGTGAAAAAATATAAATATCAAATTACCACTATTTTTGAAGTAAAAAAGGAACTTCTCTGCCAGAGGTTCCAGTATTAGTCTTCCTAATGCCTGAAATACAACTGCTACAGATTCAACAGAGGAAAGGTTTTTGATGTCTATGATTTCCAACAGCTTCAAAATCTCCTCTGTCCGTTCACTTTCACAAAGAGCCAACAAATAATTTTCTGCAACATAGGTTAAATAGTAATTTCCTAAAGTGCTATATGAAACAATATTTTCTATAATTATTAGACATCAAAATGCAGAAAAGGTAGCATCATGATAGTAGCACTGTTAATTGCTATGCAGTAGCATAAGACATTCGTATCTGAATATCAAATACAATTAGCCATGTGGATTATGTCACTTCAAACAGCATGGGCTAAATAGTTTCGCCTCAAATGATTCCAAAATTTGCAATAGAAGACATCAATAATGTCTCTGTGTAATGAAATCATCTGCTATAGTTTAAATCCAAAGCTAGACGTTCTTCAGCAGAACATGTTATGGCAAAATAATGCAAGTGGAGAAAAACAGAAAGAAGGTTCTCCTACCTCGTATATGAGATATGTCCTCACTGTCATTCTCTGCAATATAATTACAAATACCCTGAATCTTTTCTTCATTATTAACTCTCAACCACAACAACATTTCATAGTAACCCAGCCTTGAAACTGAACTAGGATTCCCCTCTTTGATAATAACATAGAAAAACTGAAACTCCTCAACCATATGCATATCAATTATATACAAAAGAAGTGGGCGATACGTTTGCTCCTGTAGCTCTAAACCTTGTTCCCTCATTGATTTAAAAAGGTTAAAAACCTTACCCAGCTCTATTGGGATGTCTTCATCATCAGTTTGCCTGGCTTTATCTATGCACATTTCTACCAATGCATTGTACCCTTTCACGTCTGTTTCTCGTCCCAGTTTACCAAACAATTCAAGGGTAGCCTCTGGTCCTAGCATTTTTCCACAGACTTCAACTAACTTCTGAAAACGGTTTTCTTGAGTGACTTCGAAAACATATTTTTGTTTCTTTTTATGAGATTGCTCTTTCCGTTGCAATAATATATTGTTCTGAGAGATGCTCGACAACCACGATAGATTTGGCACTCTTTCAAATTCCTTTGCACCATCAATTTTCTCAGAATCAGGTTGCTTGACTGGCTTACCAGCTGCAATCAGTAACAATAACCCCATAAGATTAACTTTTAAACTATTTTTTTTTTTTGGAAAACTACAGTACAGGGCCTTCATTCAATTACACCTCCCCTCCCACCCCACCCAAAAAAATAAAGACTAAAAAATTAAGGGAAAATGAATTGTAAATAAAAACTAATAGTTAAACCACATAGATTAGACCTACTTCCAACTTCCTCAGTTTTCCTTGTTATCCTAGAGAAAATGGATATATATCTCCGTCATATAATCACAAGGATAGTCAAACTTTCTAATTTAGTTTTAATTTTAACAACTCATTTGAATTATAAGTTCCTCTCACTCCACACAAGCTCTCGTTTCTCACTTGACACCCTTCCTATAAATGTGTGTATTCTCACAGAAGTTTTAACAAACACTTACCATGGAAAATAGAAGAAATATGCTTAAACACCCCGCTAGCCGAATCATCTGCACCAAAACATTAAAAAATAAATAAAGAGATTCTTATAAATCAAATTGTCCAACAATGCAGCACCCTCGGCAATAGTTTCCAACATCAACGTAACGAATTGGATTCTAAAGTATACTAAAACCACTTCGGTCAATGTTGGTGAAGGGAGAGGGCTGTGATTGAAAATACCTGAATCAGAGAGTCGCTTAAGCTTGAGGCTTGAGAGCGTGAAATCTTCTTGAAGTTCCGAAAGGCATAACGAGTTTGAAGAAGAAGATGAAGGTTGAGGTTTGGAAGTGGCGCCTTTGGTGGCTGAACGTGAACGGAACCCGGTGCTTAGATTTCGAACGTAGCGCATTCGCATTGAGTTTACGATCAAATTGAAACGCTACACCTACAAATACATCCTTTTATTCTATGGAAATGGATCCACGCCATAATTTAACCCAGTGTTTCGCAGAGGTACCCCCAAAGTTATTTTCTGTTTAACAAGAAGCTCGTAGCTTATGACTACCTAACTTTTATTGTATAAATAAAATTTATGTATTTAGATAAAAAAAATTGTATTATTATGTAATTTTAAATTTTAATTTTAAAATAATTAAACATTTTATTTTTTTATTTAAATTTTTGAATAAATTATTTTATTTAAATGAGTTGATATAATGATTATTAATTTAATTTATTTTTAAAATCTGATTTTTCAATTTAGACTACTATTTTTTTATAAAGTTTTCATGTTCGGTATCACCATCTAACTTGAGATTTCGGCTATACTACCACCTTAAGTAACAGTCATCTGTCACACACAAAAAGGATTATTAAAAATAAAAGAAAAAAAATACAAAAAGCTATGAAGGATCCATACAAAATTCATATGTTAACAAAAACGGTACATAAGTATACTATACATATTTATAAATAATTCTAAAAACAGACCATAAGAAAACTTATTATACCAATGAGATAATTCTCTATTAATAAATCCTAAATTATCAGTACATGTATTCCTTTCACGAGAAATATGACTAAACCTAAACTTAATTTTACCACACTAATTAAGGCAATATGTCATCAATTAAGCATCTACGGTACATTAGTTATAAATACATTACAATATTTAGACTACTATTACAATTCATATGTTCTTACAATATTTATAATTTTGTATAGAATAGCATTGATTACATTTAATTTATAATGTTAATTTTTTTAATTTAAACTACATAAAAAAAAAAACTGTCAAATATTAAAAATAATATAATGATTAATTGTGTGTATAAAATTAAATTAAATAAATAATAATAGGTAAAGAGAAATTAAAGATAAAAAGAGAATATACTAATATATAAAATATAGTATTAGAAAAAAATTAAATAAGTTATAAAAATAGCTTATAACTTATGAACTAAAAATAATAAAATAAACTATTTGGATGTACTTACCACATACTTTGGTATTGATATTATTAGTTTTATCAAACAAATTCAAAGTCCTCAACACAACTCATGCAATTAAAAAATAGAGAAATGTGTGTGAATTAAAACACCTCTTTGCATCTTATTTAAGCGAGTAAAAAATCATTTTAATCTCTTATGTATTGTGTGGTGTACATAATTTACTATTTTTGGATATTTTTTATAATTGATTTGTGAGAATTTTATGTATTTGATTTAGGTGATTTTAGGATGATTATTTTAAAATTCAAAAAAATAATGTGAAATAAAGAGAAAATAGTATATTTGTAGGAATTGTTTGATAAAATTACTAATTTACCTTTATGTTCTACATTTTATTTGTTTAAATAATTTTATATATTGGATTTTGTAAAAAATTTATAATTGTTATTGAAAATTAATAAATTATAGCTTTTAAGAAATAATTTAGTTTTTTCAACTACATTTGTAACCTACACCAAAAGAGTAATTTTGACATTACACTCTAGAACAAGATTTACCTTAGTTAATTCTATCAAACAACTCAACTCCATTATCTTTTCATTAAATCAAATCACTTCACTTTATTTCTCTCCAAATCAATCATTCACTTTCCACCTTTCCAAACCAAATCAACCCACTTCACTTTCTATTTCATTTTCTCTCAAATTTAAATTAATATTTTTCTTCTGAAAATAACTGTTTCTTCTAGCATTATTTTATTTCACTGATTTAAAATGCAAAACTTATTTTATTAGATTTAGCATTAAAAATTTATCTACCTCCATTTTCAATTTATGTGTCTACTTTTTTTTATAATTTTTCAAATTCACTGTCATTTATTAGCCACAATTGTGTAACCTGGAAGATAATATTAGTAAATAATCATGCACATTTATAAACCACATAGGTAAGAGAGTTGTTTTTGAATTATTTACTCGAGGAGGTCTTAAGTTTCACTCTAAATTTGTTGTACTATTGACATGTTTATAAAAATATCTAATTATTGTCAGCTTAAATATGCAACAATTACAAATAAAATAATAGAGAAGAATGTAAAGATATTTTAATTTTTTTTTCCATTTACTAATAGATTTATTGTGTGTTTCTTAATATGTGTGAGAAAATTTTAAATGACAAATAAAATGAAATAAAGAAAGTAACATTTAAAATTAACCTAAAAAGGTAAAAGTTAAGTAAAATGATATTCATGCAAATAATGAGTTTGTGTAATATAAAGTATAGTATGGACTATTAATAAATATTGTTGTGTAGTGATGGAAAGAAGAAGTGAAATGTTATGGCAGATTAAAGATTAGAGGGGAGATCATATAAAAGATAATAATGTGACTTTCTTACTAAATTTCAAAACTCCTTATTTATTATTGCCGAAAATATAAATGTTGGCTATTTTCTATTACATTATTTTATTTTAATGAATTAAAATGTAATATTTACATTAATTTTGATTTAATGAATATGTAGTTGTTATATTTTTAAGGACACAATATTCTAAGTACGAAGAAGTGAGAAAAAAAAGAGTAAAAGAGACCACATAAATTAAAAATTAAGCAATTTTATAGAAGATGAAATATAAATTCTTTCTATATATATTCTCACTAATTGTATTTGTGATATTTTGTAATAAGATTAAAAAACATGACAATCTCCATTTCTATTTTCCTAATAAAGCTTTATTGAATAATTTTATCTGTTTGCTTCCAAACTCACCCTCCATTTTAGATTTACAAATATTATTCCATTTGATCCAAGCAATCTTTCTTCCCTCGGTACCCTAATCCCACAAGACGTCACGTTGTAACTTTGTAATCATTTTGCAAATAGAGGATGAAGCTTTGAAAAAAGATAGGAAGTATAGAGGTATTGCATTCAAAACAAAATGAATCAAGCACACACAACCAATAAATGATAAATTTTTGTAGAGCATGTGAGCCTTGATGTTTCAAATCCATGATGAAGCTTGAAGCTGTGCTGCTTTTGGTTTGAGTTTAGATTAGAATGTTTAGAATCTATGTAAAAAACAATTTTTGACCCTTGCACAAAGCTTGCCCAATCTGTTTTAAAAATAAAAGTGTTTTTTTAAGCAAAGAGAAAAATAACCGGTTGAAATATCGAAATAATCAGTTGTTTGTTACTTGGCTTGTTTAAAGGTTTTAAAACTGTTTTTGACTTGATTATGTAACTGCCTAACCAAATCAACCGGTTAAAATGACTTTTCAACCGGTTGATTTTAACATTTCCTAACAGCTTTTTGAAAACCTGTTAATCTGTTTTGGGTGTGATCAAAACTCCTTTGGCTCATAAATGCTGCCTAGAACGCTAGTTTAGTATGCTATAAATATAAAATTTCTTTCAAAACAAAATACACAAGTTTTTACACAATTTGAAATCAAACAACGTGAGATTGAGATTAGTTTTGAAAGAAGTTTTTCAAAATTTTGCAAGATTGTTGTTTAGCTTTGCAGTAGTACAAGATCTGATCATAGGAGTTTCCTGGTTTCTGTAATCTCAGGTGTTTTCTATTCCTTTCATGATTCTTGTAATTGTACTTTCATAAACTTGTAAGGTGTGAAATCCTGTAAAGTTAGAGGGTGCTCTAACTTGAGGTGTGTGGTTGCAAAGAGGGTGAGTGGGTCTTGTGGTTTTCAAGGTCACCTCTTTGTGGTTGTGTTGTTGTAATCTGTGAGTGATTACTAGTGGAACCCAGTGGTTGTTCTGGGAACTGGATGTAGCTCAAGGTTGAGTGAACCAGTATAAAATTGGATGTGTATATCTCTCTCTCTCTCACACACTCCTTATAAATGTTTGTTTTAATTCTGCTTTTGCTGCTGCTATAAACAACCGATTAAAACATATTTTCAACCGGTTAAAATTCTGTAAACAGTTTCTTAATCATTGTTTAATTGCTTTCCTTGATTATTTTATCTATGAATTTTGTTAATACTTCATTCCTAATCAATCTTTGCGAAAATATTTTATAAACAATTCACTCCCCTCTTGTTTAAGCCATCAATTCTTACAATTGGCATCAAAAGCTAGGTTCTTGAAAAATATTCAAGTTTTTGTTTTTTTTCTAAAAACTTTTTTTAATGGCTAGCAAGTGCCTCTTTAAACAAACCACCTCTGTTTTGTGGTGAAAATTATAAGCTTTGGTGTATAAGAATGAAATTCTTTGTTGATTCATTAGATAAAGAAATCTGGAATGTTATTTCAAACAATGCTTTCATACATATGCCTGAAAATAATTATACATCATCTAAAACTGAAAGAAATCACCTTGATTGTATAACTAAGAACATAATTGTCTCTGCCCTTGATTCTGATGAACTTCTCAAGGTTTCAGAGTGTATCTCAGCCAAAGAAATGTGGGATACTCTTGAAAAATGTCACAAGAACCCAAAGAGTGTCTGGTTGGACAAGGATGAGCCCTCTGCTAAATCATCTTCTTCAGAATTCAAGATGGAGGTGTGTCTTATGGGAAAAGAAGAATATGGGTCAAACCAAGTAAGTACATATTCTTCAAATAATTGTGAAAATTATTTTCAACTTTTCAAAAGACTCATGAAGAAGCCAAAAGATTAACCCTTTCAAATAATTGATTGAAAAGTGAAAACAACTGGTTGAAAGAGAAAATCAAAGTTCTGAAAAAAGATTTGAATAATTCAAATGTTGATTTTGAAAATCTTGAAATGACTTATCAAAACTCCTCTTGTAAGTGTGATTCTAGTATTTGCAAAAATTATTAATCTTTTTAAAAGAAAGTTTTGTATCTTGTGAAAATTGTTGACACAATTTCAAAAGGAAAAACAAATCTTGAGAATGTTTTAGCATCTTAGAAGTGTGTTTTTGGGAAATCTGGTTTGGGTTTTAACCCACAAAGCAAAAACAGTGGTTGTTCAAAACCTTTTTCAACCATCACAAAAAATCAATCGGTTAAAAGGTCGAAACAACCGGTTGTTTGTTGTTTCTATTGTATGAGAAAGGGCCACTCTGTTAGATTTTGTAAAATTAGAAAGTTTTTTGTTTCCAAAGGTATCCTAAAATGGGTTCCTAAGAATCCTAAGGTTCCTTGGAATAAAATTAACATTCATGGACCCAAATTTGTAAGGGGACTAGATCTTGCCACCTGATTTTGAATTTTGCAGGATTGCTTGGTGAGAAAACAACATTTGTGGTACCTAGACAGTGGCTGCTCCAAGCATATAACTGGAGATGCATCCAAATTCGTCAGCATCACTCTCAAACAGGAAGGGCATGTGACCTATGGAGACAACAACAAGAGAAAAATCCTTGGTAAAGGTACCATAGGCAATGAAAACAACTTTCTAATCCATGATGTGCTCTATGTAGAAGAACTTAAGCACAACCTGCTCAACATCAGTTAGCTCTGTGACAGAGGCTACCAAGTTACCTTCAGAACAAATGCTTGTGAGAAATGATGTGTGGTCCTTTGTTCCTAAAACAACTCAAATGAATGTTATAGGTACAAAATGGGTTTTCAGGAACAAGTTGGATGACTCAGGTGTTATCACAAGGAACAAGGCAAGGCTTGTTGCTAAGGGTTATAACCAAGAAGAAGGGATTGATTATGATGAGACCTTCGCACCGGTAGCAAGGTTAGAAGCTGTAAGACTTTTATTAGCTTTTGCTTGCATGAATGGGTTCAAATTATTTCAGATGAATATGAAGAGTGCTTTCCTAAATGCGATTGTGAATGAAGAGATCTTTGTATCACAACCACCTGGATTTGAAGATCACCAATATCCCCATCATGTATACAAGTTGAAGAAAGCCTTGTATGGCCTTAAGCAAGCACCAAGGCAATGGTATGAAATGTTAAGTTGTTTTCTTTTATCTCATTAATATGAAAGAGGGAAGATTGATAAAACTCTTTTCATTAAGAAATCTGATTCTGATGTAATCTTAGTTCAAATATATGTGGATGACATTATATTTGGATCTTCTAATGAGAAATTGTGTGAAGATTTTGTAAAAGCTATGCAGGGTGAATTTGAGATGTCTTTGATAGGGGAGCTTTCCTTCTTTCTTGGGCTGCAAATCAAGCAATCGAAAGAAGGCATCTTTGTGTGTCAATCCAAGTATTGCAATGACATACTCAAAAAGTTTGAAATGAAGAGTTGTAAAGTTGTAGCAACACCTATGTCAACAAATTGTTACTTAAGTGCTGATGAAGCTGGACCAGAAGTTGATCAAACTAAATACAGGGGGTTAATAGGTTCTTTACTATACCTTACTATGAGTAGACCTGATATTATGTTTGTTGTTTACCTCTGTGCAAGGTTCCAATCCAGTCCTAAGGAATCCCATCTTAAAACTGTCAAAAGGATCCTAAAGTATCTCAAAGGCACAACATCTGTTGGTTTATGGTATCATTCTCACTCTCCTATACATCTAGTAGGATACTCTGACTCTGATTTTACAGGATGTAAACTAGATAGGAAGAGCACAAGTGGAACATGCCACCTGCTTGGATCAAGCCTCATATCATGACACAACAAAAGGCAAGCGTGTGTAGCATTATCAATAGCTAAAGCTGAATATATAGCTGCAGGGAGCTGCTGTGCACAAATCTTGTGGATTAAACAACAACTTGAAGACTTTGGATTGAAGATAAGCAAGGTTCCTTTGTTGTGTGACAACACAAGTGCAATAAATCTCACAAAAAAATTAGGTTCAACATTCCAGGACCAAGCATATTGAGATTAGGCATCACTTCATTCGTGGTCATATCAGCAATGGCGATAGTGTGATTTACTTTGTTGCCACAGAAAGTCAGCTTGCAGACACTTTCACAAAATCCTTATCCAAGGACAAATTTTATTCTCTAAGGAATGAGTTGGGCATAATTGATATGCATGCTTTATCTTAAGTTTTTTATCCTTCCTTTTGTCTATTTGTGAAGACAAATAGGGGGAGAAGTGTGTTGGGATATGTAATGTTCTTATTATTTGCACTATTACTGCTTTTGAACATTGCTATAATTGGTTTAAGTTTGAAATTTTAAAACTGATAAAACTCTGATACAAAATTTCAACCGGTTATTCCTGCGAAATAACTTATTGTTTATCTGTGTTTGCACCTTTATATGTTGACTGGTTTCTCACATTAATTTGGTTGATGTTCCTCTCTGAAAATCACTTAGTGGGAACTGGTTTGTGGTGCTTGTTTGATTGGAATAGATTATCCTATATTTCTATGTTTGCTCATGAATGCAGGTTGTACAGATTCTAAACAAGAACATTCCAAAAAGCATCTCAAGGATTTGTCTCCATCAAATAGGGGGAGATTGTAGAGCATGAGAGCTTTGATGTTTCAAATCCATGATGAAGCTTGAAGTTGTGCTGCTTTTGGTTTAGGTTTAGATTAGAGTGTTTATAATCTATGTAAAGATCAATTATTGGCCCTTGCACAAAGCTTGCCCAATCTATTTTAAAAAGAAAAGTGTTTTTCTAAGCAAAGATAAAAACAACCGGTTGAAATATCGAAATAATCGATTGTTTGTCACTTGGCTTTTTTAAAGGTTTTAAAACTGTTTTTGACTTGGTTATGTAACTGCCTAACCAATTCAACCAATTAAAATGACTTTTCAACCGGTTGATTGTAACATTTCCTAACAGCTTTTTGAAAACCTGTTAATCTGTTTTGGGTGTGATCAAAACTGCTTTGGCTTATAAATGCTGCCTAGAACAACTAGTTTAGTATGCTATAAATATAACCATTCTTTCAAAACAAAATACACAATTTTTTACACAATTTCAAATCAAACATATTGAGATTGAGATTAGTTTTGAAAGAATTTTTTTAAAAGTTTGCAAGATTGATGTTTAGTTTTGCACTAATTCAAGATTTGATCATAGGAGTTTCCTGGTTTCTGTAATCTCAGGTGTTTTCTATTCCTTTCATGATTCTTGTAATTGTACTTTCATAAACTTGTAAGTGTGTGTGAAATCCTGTAAAGTCAGAGGGTATTCTGACTTGAGGTGTGTGGTTGCAAAGAGGGTGAGTGGGTCTTGTGGTTTTCAAGGTCACCTCTTTGTGGTTGTGTTATTGTAATCTGTGAGTGATTACTAGTGGAACCCAGTGGTTGTTCTGGGAACTGGATGTAGTTCAAGGTTGAGTGAACCAGTATAAAATTGGTTGTGTATCTCTCTCTCTCTCTCTCACTCCTTATAACTGTTTGTTTTAATTCTGCTTTTGTTGCTGCTATAAACAACCGGTTAAAACGTATTTTCAACCGGTTAAAATTCTGTAAACAGTTTATTAATCATTGTTTGATTGTTTTCCTTGATTGCTTTATCTGTGAATTGTGTTAAAGCTTCATTCCTAATCAATCTTTGCGAAAGTATTTTATAAACAATTCATCCCCCTCTCTTGTTTAAGCCATCAATTCTTACAATTTTTACCTTTCCACATTGATAATCTCTTCTTATCTTTGATAGCATCAGGTCCCAAAAAGTTGCCTTAGTCGAGTTACCCCCTATAGCCAAGTCAAGGTATATAAAAGGGATATTCATAATGGTACATTGTAGAACATCTAAAATGATTCTAGTGTAATCCTATCCTCACCTACAACACCAATTTTGCTCTTAAAAAAATTAACTCTAAGGCTATAGTAGATTCAAAACATTTAGACATAGCTTTAAAAGTACGAATATTTTGAATATTAGAATCGCATAAAAACAAGGTTTCGTTCACGAACTGAAGGAGCTTCACCTCCACATTGTTGGCACCAACTTTCAATCCAAATAAAACTTCCTTTCTAGTAGCTTGATTTACTAAACCTAATAAGCCTTGAGCCACGATTAAAAATAAGAGCGGTGAAATCGGATCCCCTAGTCTGAGGCCTCTAGATGGTTTGAATTCCTTAGTTGGGCTTTCGTTAACTAAGACAGATATAGATGATGACTCCAGGCATGCTTTGATCCATTGTGACAATTTTTCGCAAAAGCCCATCCTAGCCATCATATAGAATAAGAAATCCCAACTAATTCAGTCGTACGTTTTTTAAAAATCAATTTTTATTATCACCCCACTCTTCCTTTTCTTTTTTAGTTCATCCACAACCTCATTTGCTACTAAAACATTGTCTAATAGACCTCTTAGGGAGAGGAAGGCAGATTGTGAGGCGTCAATTACCTTCTCAAGGACTTTCTTGATTCTGATAGACAAAATTTTAGAGATAGCCTTATAGATGCAACCTACAAAAGATATGAGTTTGTACTCATCCAGAGATTGAGGGTTGGAGGACTTGGCAATCAAAGTGATGAAAGACGAATTATACCTTTTTAGTAGTCTTCCATAAGAGTGGAAATCCTACATTGCCTCAATAAAATCATTCTTTATGATATTGATGACTATTTTACGACAAATGTACCGTGTCAAAAGTAATAATTTGTCTCTAAGGACAAATATTGAACCCACAAGGAAAAGTTGAATTCTCAAGTATAAGATTCACTAAATAGAAAACAATAAGTAAGAGTTTGTTGGATGTTTGTTGTGTATGAGATTGCAAGCATGTAAATAAAGCAAATTAAAGAGTTGTTGATTCAATTGGGAAAATTGGTATTGGGGTTTATTCTTCTCACTCTTTTGTATTTTGAAAAACATGATAATATTTGATTGATATTAATGCCCATATAAAATTCATTTATATCAATTCCTCGCATATAAAATTATTAAGATAGTCTCCTAAATATCGATTCCTCGCATATTTATAAAAACTCCTAATCGTTATGAGCAGATGTTGATAACAATTAACATTTCAAATATATTCCTAGCATTCAAATATGCTAAGCATTATCATTTAGGTCAAACGCTTAGAAATATTTTTCAGTCAGATCTAACGATCAAAATCATGATAAATCAAGCGTTTAAGAATAAAATGACAATACCAGTCATCAATTAAAATCAAAATATTATATTTAAATATCAACTCAATACATAAGAGTTTGAACAAATTACTCTCAATCCCAAAGGATATAATTAGTCATTCCTGTTGGTTATTACAAGCATGGAAAGCAAGAAAAAAAGATCCAGGATGTTTCTCCTTGCCGATTACCTCCTTTAGGATTTTCTATCACTTTCTATTAGGGTTGTGCCTCACGCCTCAAATTTAACCTAGTTGGGCTTGGGTTAAGTGACTTCTCGCCTAGGCATGATTGGGCTCACTTGGGCAAGTTCCTTTGGAGTGATCTGGCTTAGGCGAGTTTTTGGGAGAGTTTTGAACATTCCAGCTTTTCCTTTTCATGTTGTCTATTCTCCTTTAGCCCTTTCGTCTCCATTTGCCTATAGAATCTTGAAATTAACACAAATTTGAGAATAAAAATCATTCTTATTCATATTAAATCACAAAACATGTAAAAAATGTTTAAGTTCATAAAATATAGGTTAAATTATAGTTATTTTATCAATAAATATCCATAAGTCTATGTCTTTTAATACAAAATATTACGGAAATATGACACTTATAAGATATGTCAGTGTTTCTTGATGAAGCTAGAGCTAACATCATCAGAATCGGGGATTTTACAGCTCCCATAGTCCCAAATTGCTTCCTTGACTTTTACTTCCTCAAAGGGGCAATTAACATGCTGTTCTCGGCATCATATATTTTCTGTAAAGGGATATTATCCAATCTGATCCTGAAATTATCCATCGTTGACATCCTGCTTGAGAAGAACTTTAAAACCTCATTCTTTACCATATTCGATTCTTTGATCCACTTATCATTGCAAAGCACCCTGTTAATTTCACTTTTTCTTCTTCTCTAACTAATCATGGCGTGGAAGAACTTAGAATTTGAATCCCTACCACTGTGACCTAGAATTTTGTTGGAGCAGAGACTTGTTTCTCATACTAGTGATATGTAACTAACACGGAATGTCCCTACGTTCATCGTTTGCAATGTCATCTAGGTTATTATTTTCATTCTTCTTATTTCCAACCTAAGATGTACTGCTTACTCCTTGACCAAAGTTGTAACCACTCATTTAAAACTATGATTTTATTACACTACAAGAAAAACGCGAATTACATACAGATCAAAATCCGTATGTAAATATTGGCACCATAAAATAAAATTAGAAGTGAATGTGAATAATATCAGCAACCAAAGAAAATTTAACCACTACACCAAGCAAATTCTTTAGTTTTATTATGATTTTTATTATACTTATTATTACTAACAATATTAATATTACTAACAATATTAATATTACTAACAATATTAATAATACTAACAATATTAATAATACTAACAATATTAATAATACTAACATATTAACAATATTAATAATACTAACATATTAACAATATTAATAATACTAACAATACTAACAATACTAACAATATTAATAATACTAACAATAATAATAATACTAACAATATTAACATATGAATCACATTTAATTTATCTATAATATACTTGAATCTAAACATGATTTATTATATTATCTATTAGTATGAATCACATTTAATATATGTCATACTCATAGTCATCATATTACCTATTACATTAAAATCAACTATCATACTAATTATTATTTTACGATCATATTGACTTAATTAAGTTCATTATAGGTAGTTGGTTTTACTTGTGTGTTATAGTAAAGAATATTGTCAACAAACAATATTATCTTTTAACTTAGAATGATGACTTTTACATTAACTATTAATTAAATCTCTAATACAGATTACTAGTTAGCTTATCATTATAGTTTAAACTATATTAATTATTCCATAAAGCTATGTAAAAAGATGTTACTAAATAACCTTTTCTACTAATATATAAATCATAATGACAAAGTGATTAAATAACTTATAATTTAAAATATTTTACAAATTATATATTATATCAATTTTAATCTATGTAAGTAAATATTTGAAAATAAGATTTTTTTTATCGACAAAGAATAAAAAAAATTAAAGGAAACATTTTAAGGATATTTCAATCCTTATACAAGAATCTCAAATCAGAACAGAAGTGTAAGATACAAGCACCTATATAGCCATCTAACAAAAACTTCACAACTAGCTATAATAACCTATATTTGAAAATAAGATATCAAATAATTTTATATTAATATATATATATATATATAATATGAAAGTAAATTTAAATTTAACCATGAGTTTTAAAAAATTAATGATTAAATAAAAAAATATATTAATCAATATATGTATTTATAGTATTAAAGTTATATTAATATTATATAATTTCTTCCTTTTTCTCTCTATCTATCTATATCCGGATAAAAATAATATTACTCAAGTCAAATAAAACTACTATACACAATAAATATCTAAATGTATATTTATATCAAAGTTAATATTAATTATATGAATATAATATTGATAATATGAATATAATATTAATAATATGAATATTAATAAATATTAACAATATGAATAATATTAATAATATGAATATAATGTTAATAATAATATTAATTATAATATTAAAAATATGAATAATATTAATAAATATTAAAAATATAAATAATATAAATAATATTAATAAATATTAATAATATAAATATAATATTAATATAATTTATTTTATTACTATTATTAATAATATATGAATATAATTTATTTTATTATAAATTGTATTAACATGAATAAATTATATTAACATGTATAAATTATATTAATATGTATAAGTATAATAAAAATGACAATATAAACAAAGAACTTATCTAAATTCGAGGACTATTTGAGTCTTACATACGGATTTTAACATTATGTAATTCCAATTTTTCTTGTAGTAATCGTCCTCTTTATCATAAACTTCATCCCTTCTATGAACCTATTGAAATCAAATATCTTCCTGCTTTCATTTCTTCCAAAATTTACATCCTACGCTCCTCCTTATTCTTAATAGCATTAAAATAACCTACTAAACACCAAGTTTTACATGCCTTCTTATCCTTTAACTTAAAAAATCCTGCCATAAGATGATTTTGTCTTTGATGTTTCAAGGAGTACACATTTATAATAACAACACATATAATCTTATTTAAGAAATTTCCAATTAAAACCACGACATGCCTACTATGTATAAAATCAATATTATTGAACCCCACATATATGAGTTATGAGTTTGCTTATATTAGATAATTTAATTTCTCGGATGTATAACATTTTGATCCCTTCCGATACAATTAGCTCTTTTATCCACTTTACAAGTTGCCGACCATCTAATGCTTCTAATCTGACCAAGACATTTTTTTTACCCATTACATTCAAATCCAATTTTCATTTTTAACTGAAGCTAAAGAAAATAAAATAAACAATACATATTACAAAATAGAAAATATCTTGCGGCCAATC
This sequence comes from Phaseolus vulgaris, assembly GCF_000499845.2. NCBI lineage: Eukaryota > Viridiplantae > Streptophyta > Magnoliopsida > Fabales > Fabaceae > Phaseolus > Phaseolus vulgaris. The sequence goes on from NC_023755.2 coordinate 24,021,000, forward strand.
ATTTATAAAAGAAAAACTAATAATTAAATAAAATATAATAAAATAATACACACAAAAATGAATAATGAAAAAGTCAACTAAATCCATCAAAATTAAGCAGAAGAACAAAAGCAGCCACACAAAAACTGACAAGTGCACGATGGCATCCACGGAATTCGGGTGTGCCGGACGGGATCACCTCCGGGTTTTTACCGCCGAGTCTGACGGGTTTTCTGTACACTTTCAACCCGGAATTGTTCATTTCCACATTTGCCCCTCCCCACAAACGATGCCGTTTCGTGTACCACCAAACAATCTTGTACTTCACCGCCGTAGTGAAGTCCACGCGGTACACCACCTTCTCGGCAACTGCCTCGGTGAGGTTAACGCCGCCGTTGAGGGAGCCAGGCTTAAAGGCTTTCTTGTCGTGGCCCTGGTAGAAGCGCTCCACGGTGGCGTTCCCGAGGGGGCGCGTGGTGTTGACGCTGACGAAGATCTTGAAAGCGAGGTGAACGTCGTCGTATTTGATTCCGGAGTCCTTGTTGCCGTTGACAAGCTTGAGGGTGAAGAGGATGGTGGTGTTTACAGGGGAGGAATTTAGGGTTTTGTTGAGGGCAGGAACGTAAATTTTGTCAAGGTAGAGGTGGGGTTCGTCCACACTCATACTCAGCCACAGAAACAGCGCCGTTAGACCTAATGTTATAAGGAAGGTGGTGCAGCGTATGCAGCAGCTCTCCTGCGCCGCCGCCATCTACGGTGGCCGGATTGTCGTTTAGGTGCTGTTTTCTGCTATAATGTGTTGGACGGAGTTAAGGTGTTGGTTTTATTTATAGTTTGCAAGCGCTGTTGGGAAGTTTCCAACGAGTCTTCTTAGATCCTTCTACCACCATTACATACGAAATTTTCATGAACTCGTTTCTCCTATGCTTTCTCACACACGAAGAAAAAGAAATGGAAAAAAAAAGAAAAATTGAACATGTTTAAGCACAAACTTTATATTTATCTCACTTAAAACTAAATAATTAGCAATATATCAACCTATATTAGTTTATTTTATTTGAATCTTAACCAGTGAGTTAAAGCTTGAAAAATAAATAGAAAAGAATCCTTTTAAGTGAGAGTATGATACAATAATAATAAAACAAAACAAGAAAAACATAAAGCAAGTTGTACGGAAGGACGCGTTCAAAGTTTTTATTTCTTACCTCTCTCTGTACCGATGATAAATGAACGAGTGTCCGTTTGTTTTTGAGCGGAGAAAGGCTACTGTTCACAGAGAAAATGCGAAAATCAAGTAATAAAATATATTAAAACACAAAAATGAAAAAGTTTTTACCCTCTACACTTTCTTTGCAAATTTGTGAAGAAAGTTCTATATATTTATATTTCTTTAATTAATTAATTGTAAATTACTTTTCTATCCTTTTTATTTTAAACTCAAGTTATTTTATTTTTATTTAAGTAGAATTATAATTTAAATATAAAAACATAATTAAAATTAAAAAATATTATTATAAAATAACATAATTAATTATATTATATATATAATAAATTATAAATATAAATAATAATAATAAATATATTTTTAAGAACAAAGAAATAAATTTATATAAAAATTATTAATTACAAAAAATAAAGATAAAAATAATTTTATTTAATATAAAAATGAGTTTTTATTAAATATTTATAATTATAAATATTTTAATTAAAATAAGTATAATTTATAAATAAATAAATTTTTTAACAATTTTTAAATAAAAGGACAAATATGTAAAGTTACATTTTTATTAATTAAAAAAAACACAATTTCAATCACACCCATTACATCATTCATAAACTTTCCTCACACTTTCCCCACTCTTTATCTTAATCCTAACATCCTAACTTTCTTTATACTTTCTCTTCAAATCATCTCAAATCCACTCCCTCATTTTCACTCTCTAATCCAAACAAAGCATTAAAGAAAAAGAACATTAAAAAATAACTATATTTTAATTATATTTATTTTATTTTTTAATTTAAAATTTAATATATTATTATATTATTAAAATTAGTTGTGAAATGGTGTATATTTTTAGGATTGTTAAAATATTCTAATTCTAATTGAATTCATCATATTCCAGATACACGTCTTCGATCTTATACATTTTAAATTACTAAAATATATTTACTTTATTAGATAATTTAAAACATTATATTGATTTCTTTTTAATTTTTAATTTTATAACTTATTTATAAATCATATTTTTATTATTTTTTAGTTGTTTGATATTTATTTAATTATTATCTGATATTTTCATGTTTATATAATTATAATCTTTTTCTTAATATTTAACATTCGAACAAAGAAAAGATTATCATTTTGATCTTAAATATTTGATGATACTAATTTTTTTATTGTAATTTTTATTTTTTATAAAACTATTTAATTAATTTCTGAAACATGAAAGGTGAATACAAATATTCATGTTCTCAGATAAAAATGGAAATAAAACAAAAAAATTCATATTTATTAAATATGTTCATACCGATTAGATATAAATATGAGAATAAAGATGAATTTTTAGTTAAGACATAGAAATAGAATAGTCAAACTCTTATCTATTGCCATTCCTGCTTCCATGATATAAAAAGGGAGCACATATACCCCTGATAAGTAGCTTTTCTTTAATCATTTAATCTAAAATTAGGTTATTGAAAATATAATTTTAAAATTTATAATTTAGAATATAATTATAACTTATTTAACTAATATTTTAGATGAAACAATTTATAATCAAATCTTAAACCCAACAATATAAAATATTTTAGATTACATAATTTTTTGAAAGCCTTTTACGAATTTAACAATTCATAACTATATTTTTTATTTTCTTCAATGAAATTCTATTTTGAATATCGTAATTTAGATTAGTCAATTTAATATTATATTTTAAATTATGTAATCTAAAATTATAGTTAAAATTATATTCTACTTTTATAATTTAAAAAAGTATATTCTCATGATATCAAATTATAATTTTATAATTTAAATTTATATTCTAAATTATATAATCTAAAACTATGTTTTAATTTTTTAATAGAAAAATATATTTTAGATTTCGTAATCTATATTTACATTCAAATTCTGTAACTTATAACTATATTTTAAATTGCATAATTTATAATTTAAAATATAGTTCTAAATTATATAATTAAATATATTATTGGTTAATTATATGTAATTTAGAATAATTTTTTAATCCATAATATAGTTTAAAAAAATCATTCTAGATGGAGAGCTCCAAAATTTATGAGAAACATTCAAATTTTTTTTATAAAAATTATGTTTAATACAATAAATATTACTATGTTTTGTTTTTAATATAATAAGAAAAAAATTATAAATTTAGTATAAAAACTATAATTCTGTTAATTTTGTTTGAATTCAGTTAATAGTTGAGAGAATTTTTGAACATCTGTTTAGTATTTAGTAATTGTAACATGTATTTATTAAGGGGATCACTGTTAATATAAAATTAACTTTAAAGGAGATCATTTATCCTTTACTTTTTGCTTTGTAAATTTAAAAGTCTTACAGTTCTTTCAAGATTCGTTGCATATTAACATTAATCTTTCATTTAATCTTTAATAAACACAAATACTAAAGATCAAATACGTGATAATTACAGTAGTTATTAACAGATTTTAAACAAAACTAACAAAATCAAAATTATTGTATTAAGATTGTAGATTTTTTATTATACTAAAAACAAAATATGTTAATAAATAACATATATTATTTTACTGAACCAGTTATTTACCAGTTTTTGTATGTTTTAAAAAATATATAATTATTACTAATAAGGATAGTTTTAAGATTATTGGCACCAATAAGTTATAACATAAATAATATTTACAATTAAATGGAATAATCAATTAAAATATTAATAAAATTTTATGACAGAAAGTTGATTTTTTTTTCATATATATACGATTGTAATACCCCAAATATTTATCAACTATTCTGTGAAACCAATGGTTTATACAAGTAAGTCAATATATATATATATAAATATAAATACAAGATCTTTACTAGATGAGAAGTCTAATAAAATATTTATGGTCTTTTAGATGTTGCAACATCAACATCTTATCCACTTGTTTACATAGTATAATCATTACAATTAAAAGAAAAAATAAAATATGTAAGAGTAAATATTTTATTAAACTTCTTTTCTGGTAAACATCTTGTATTTATCTAAATATTCATGTATTTATCTAAATATTATATAATATTTAGATAAATACAAGATGTTTACCAGAAGAGAAGTCTAATAAAGTATTTATGGTCTTCCAGATGTTCCAACTTATCTACTTGTTTAGATAGTACAATCATCGCAATTCACAAAAAAAAAACACAAAACATGCAAGAGTAAATTACAGTGATTCAATCTCCTTTAAATACCAATCATACAACATCAATATAGAAAATACACAGATCTATACCATCAAGGATATTTAACAACTGGAATATTGACTTATGTCTTCCAAAAGACTCGTATTAAGTTTGTCCTATCAGATACTAACATCTCATCCAATATCCAAAACTTATATTTACAAGTAAGAGAAAGAATCAAGGAAAGTTTATTATTGTTGAACAAGATGCTTTGATGTCTCTAAATCCATGAGGAAAACTTGAAGACCTTGTTGTTGGGTGTGTGTGTGGTGTCTTGTAGTTTTTAACTTGTTAATTCACTCCTTAAGATGATCTAAGTTCATTTTGAATCTTAATTCTTTTGAAAAGATAGATTTTCTAAAAGGGTGTGAAATTTCCACCTGTTGAAATGTCAAGTCAACCTGTTGTTCGACACTTCATGGTTTTTAAAATGGTTTGGAAAAACTTAGCTTTGTTTTGTCTTTGTTGTCAAACAAATTCAATTGGTTGTTTCGATAAATCATCTAGTTGTTTTTTTGTGAAAACCTTAACAAAATTGTGTAAGTGGTTTGAACTGTTTTAAATGATTCCAATTGCTTTTGGTTTTTGATTTATCTGCTTTGACCAATTAATTGAGGTTATATAAAGGTTGTTTAACGCTCCTTAGCATTAACTAAGAAAAAGATTTTATCAAAACAGTTTTCAAGATTTCAAAAGCTTTGGATCATCTCAATTGTATGGAATATGATTGAGTTTTGTACTTCTGAACCTTAAGTTTTGTAATACCCAGATGATCCGGTCGGTCATCGGTAGTCGATGACGTCAGCAGCAGATAACCACGTGGACCACTCGCGGGGTGACGCGTGGATCAGGTGGCAGAGAAATCAGGGAGGAGATCACCCTGCATGGTGATCGGTGGTCAGTGCCCGAGTGGCCACCGGCAGATCAGTTCCAAGATAAACACTCGGGGGAGAACGCGAGAAGCAATAGAGCACCGATCAGTCATCGGGTGCATGGTCATCGGGGTTTCGTGTTACACGCAGTTAAACTGGGACTGAGATTCCCAGCGAGAGCGTTACGCATGGACCTCGCGTGATCATACCTCAGAGAAAGAAGAGCTCCTCGCCGGTATAATTGTGCACGAGAGTGGCCTGAGGGAGTTAGTAGACCAGTCAGTGATTGGTGACTTCCTCAACCCATTACGTGAATGACGTCGTGGAGGGGAAATCGCGTATGCAGAGAGCAATGCTTGGTGAGTGTGCCTAGTCCAGCCACACCTGGCGTTCTCCTGGGAATGTGCGATTCACCCAGATGGAAGAAACGCGCTAAGTTACTCCGCAAGGGAATAACTTAGGCGCACAAAGAGATGCGCTAGAGCCCTTCAGGTGGTGGCACGTGTACGGTTAGATGTGAGTTGCATGCCTCCACGTGTCATTGTCTGAGAGGGGCGCGGCCCAGATAAAGGTGCACTCCGTGTCGGGAAAGGTACAAACAGAAACCCAGACACTCACGACCCTGACTGTGGTACGTTTTCGTACAAAAGCATAACAGAATTCTGACACACGCAGAGAACAGCGTAACAAAATTCTGTTAGGCACAGACACAGAGGGGAATAAAAAGAGAATCAGAGAGTAATACAGAGAGATTATTTTTGTTAGTGATTCTGCGATCTAACTTGAGCGTTGGAGTGCAAACGGCCGCTAGAGGCGCCGTCTGTGTGTTTTGCAGGTTGCATTTGAAGTTCCCAGAGAAGGTTCCAAGAGCACTCTTGCAGATAGCACAGTTGCCAAAGGCGGGGTAAGGAAGCGACAAGGCAATTCCTCCACGCTTGAGTTATCGGCAGGATCAAGTATTAAATTTTAATAATCTTAATTATATAATTAAAATAATATTAACTAAAATAATATTAACTAAAATAATATTCATTATAAATCCTAAAATTACTTATTAAATTGTTTCACTCTAACAATATATAAATCATCCACTACAAGAAAAATGATTTTAACGGGGTTATATTTAGTATTTTCGACGGTTTTAACCCCCCCTCCCCCCACTAAGTGTGTTACCCGTGATTTGTTTTTCCCCTGGAAGATTTAGCGTCGCTAATGGATTACCGGCGATTTTACTAACCCATGGAATAATAATTAATTTTTGGTGATTTTTTAAACCCCCATTACTTTCAGCAACTTTAAACCCCCATTACTTCCGGCGATTTTGAAACCTCCGTTATTTCAAGCGGTTTTGAACCCCCGTTACTTCTGACAGTTTTCAAACACTCATTACTTCCAATAGTTTCCCAATACTTTAAGCCAGACGCATGGTGCGAGTTCCACAAGAGTTTTCGCCACTCTATCAATTCGTGTTTGGCTCTGGGGCACCAGCTCGCCGAGCTGGTCAAATGTGGTTTTCTGAAGGATTACTTGCTAGAGAAGCAAGCGGACCAAGCATCAGGGTCTCAACCAGCAAGCAGCGGGGGGCAACAGCACGAGGTGCCTATCCACGGCGAGATCCACACCATAGCTGGTGGATTCTCCGGCGGGGGGTGCACAGCGTCGCAACGAAAGAGGTATGCGAGGTCGATAATGTCAGTAGAAGTCTTTGAATATCACTCGCCCGACGTGGACATCACGTTCACCAAGGAGGATCGCAGGGACGTGGTGCCTCACGACAACGACCCTATTGTGATCTCGCTTGTCACGGCGGGAAGGACCGTCCACCGGGTGCTGGTCGACCAAGGAAGCTCAGCAGACGTGATGTTTTGGCCAACCTTTGAGAAGTTGCAGCTGTCCCCTGATCAGCTAAGACCATATGGGGGCTGCTTGTACGGTTTCGCCGGCGACCAAGTGGAAGTGAGGGGGTATATCGAGCTGAGGACAACCTTCACTGACGGTTTGGCCTCACGAACGGAGAAGGTCAGGTACCTTGTCGTGAACGCCCCATCAGCATACAACATACTGCTGGGGAGGCCAACGCTCAACAGGACAGGAGCTGTGCCTTCGACAAGGCACATGAAGGTCAAGCTGCCGTCTATGGAGGGTATGATCATCACTATTTGCTTCGACCAGAAGGAGGCAAAGAAGTGTTATGAAAATAGCCTTAAGAACAAGAGGTCCGTGTGCCACGTAACCACAACGCCTCCCCCTGGCGTGGAGCCGGAGCGCGAACACCGACGAGCTCCGGATGCGGCGTTAGAGGTGGTCACCGAGGACGATGTGCCGATGGGGAATGTAGAGGCGAGATCGGAGAGAAACTGCTCAGAGACCGCCAGAGAAACCGGTATCGCGAGGGCGCTGATCGCCAGCGAGAGGAAACCTCAGCCGGTAGAGAAATGGCTCGAGAAGGAGATCAGTGGTAAGGTGTTTAAGTTGGGAAGAACCCTGGATAGCAAGATGCGAGACCAGATCGCCGAAGTAATTAGTAGGCACTTGGATGCGTTTGCGTGGGCTGCTTCAGATATGCCGGGAATCGATCCCGATTTCTTGTGCCATCGTTTGGCAATGGACCCCCAAGTCAGGCCCATCCGCCAAAGAAGAAGAAAATTCAATGAGGAGAAGAGACAGGCGATCAAGGAAGAGACACGGAAACTACTTGCGGCGGGCCACATCAGGGAAATCCAATATCCAGAATGGCTCGCTAACGTCGTCCTAGTCAAGAAGAGCAGCGGGAAATGGTGGATGTGCGTTGACTTTACAGACTTGAACAAGGCCTGCCCGAAGGACTCTTACCCCTTGCCAAGCATTGACGCCCTAGTAGACAGTGCATCAGGGTGTAAGCTGCTCAGTTTCCTGGATGCCTTCTCGGGATACAACCAAATCAAAATGCACCCCATGGACGAAGAGAAGACCGCCTTCATGACGGAGAGGTCATGTTATTGCTACAGGGTGATGCCCTTCGGGTTGAAGAATGCAGGGGCCACGTACCAAAGGCTGATGGACAAGGTGCTCGCGCCCATGCTCGGAAGGAATGTGCAGGCATACGTCGACAACATGGTCGTGACGTCCCTGGAGAAAGACAAGCACGTCGCAGACTTGGAAGAGTTGTTCACCACAATAGCCAGGTACAAGCTAAAACTGAATCCTGAAAAATGCGTTTTTGGTGTAGAAGCAGGGAAATTTCTGGGGTTTCTTCTGTCAGAGAGGGGAATTGAGGCTAACCCCGAGAAGTGCGCCGCCATTTTGGCAATGAGGAGCCCCGCCAATGTGAAGGAGGTGCAGCAACTCACGAGGCGGATGGCCGCCCTGTCCCGATTCGTATCGGCGAGCGGAGAGAAGGGCCACCCATACTTCTAATGTTTGAAGAGAAACAACAGGTTTGTTTGGACAAAGGAGTGTGAGGAGGCCTTCGTAAAGCTCAAGGAATATTTGGCGAGCCCTCCAGTTCTGTGCAAGCTCCAAGACATAACACCCCTCAGGCTGTACTTTGCCATAACTGTGAGGGTGATCAGCGCAGTGCTAGTGCAGGATCAGGACCAGACCCAGAGGCCTATATATTTCGTTAGCAAGGTGCTGCAAGGCCCGGAGGTAAGGTACCAGGCCCTAGAAAAGGCAGCATTAGCGGTTGTATTCTCAGCGAGGAGATTGCGCCACTACTTCCAGAGCTTCACGGTACTGGTGATGACTGATCTGCCGATCCAGAAGGTTTTGAAGAAGCCCGATGTTGCTAGAAGGATGGTGAAGTGGGCGGTCGAGCTTTCGGAGTTCAACATCAAGTATGAACTCCGGGGATCGATCAAAGGGCAAGTCTTCGCCGATTTCGTGGTCGAGTTGTCCTCCGAGGTAGCACAAAGCGCCGAGGGTGACTTTCGCTGGGTACTCTTTGTTGATGGGTCGTCCAACCAGCTGGGCAGCGGGGCTGGGGTCATCTTGGAAGGGCCCAACGGAGTGTTGATAGAGCAGTCATTGAGGTTCGCTTTCAAAGCAAGCAACAACCAAGCAGAATATGAGGCCTTGATCGCTGGAGTCTTGCTGGCTAAGGAAATGGGGGCGAGAGTGCTGATGGCCAAGAGCGACTCGCTATTGGTCACGGGACAAGTAACTGGCGAGTTCCAAGCCAAGGACCCGTAGATGGCAGCCTACTTGGAGTACGTGCAGGAGCTAAGAAGATCTTTCGCTTCGTTAGAAGTGGTGCACGTGCCAAGAGAACAGAATGCCCGAGCTGACTTGCTAGCCAAGCTCGCCAGTTCGGGCAAGGGGGGTAGGCAGAGGACTGTCATCCAAGAAACTTTGAAAGCGCCTCGAGCATTCGTGGCAGACCACCAAGTTCTCCATGTTTGTAGATCAATGGGAAGACCGGCGAGGAGTCATAGGTCCCTAATGCAGGAAACTCTGAGGGCGCCGAGGGTCAGAGCGCGCCCAGCAGAAGAAGGGGCAAGATCGATGCAGATTTGCGTTGTCCACGAGCCAGACACGTGGATAACGCCTTACCAACGTTATTTAGTGGATGGTGTGCTTCCAGTGGACCCAGCTGAGGCCAGAAAAATAAAGAAGAGCTCCAGCAAGTTTATCCTTATTGACGGCGAGCTGTACAGGTTTGGATTCACGCACCCCCTTCTTGTATGCATACACGGAGAAAAGTGCACGAGGATTATGGCTGAGCTCCATGAGGGAATTTGCGGGAGCCACATTGGAGGTCGATCGCTGGCGACAAGGACTATCCGTGCAGGCTATTACTGGCCCACGATGAGAGAAGATTGCAAAAGATATGCCCAGCGTTGCAAGCAATGCCAGCAGCACGCCGATTGGCACAAGGCACCCCCAGAAGAGCTGAAGTCGATTTACAACCCCTGGCCGTTCCATACTTGGGGAATTGACATTCTGGGACCCTTCCCATTGGCGATCAGGCAGATGAAGTACTTGGTGGTGGCGATTGAATACTTCACCAAGTGGATCGAAGCGGAGCCAGTGGCCCAGATCACCGCACACAAGATTGAGAGCTTTGTATGGAGGAACATAGTGTGCCGGTTTGGTGTGCCTAAACGCCTGGTGTCAGACAATGGGACTCAATTTGCAAGTCACCTCTTGAAAAAGCTGTGTGAAAAGGTGGGGATACAACAGGTGTTTGCATCTGTCGAGCACCCACAAACGAATGGCCAAGTGGAGTCTGCCAATCAAGTGTTGCTGAGAGGTTTAAAGAGAAGATTAGAGAAAGCTAAAGGATCGTGGGCTGAAGAGGTACCCCGCATAGTTTGGGCATACCATACCACAGAGCAGTCAGGAACCCACGAGACCCCCTTTAGTTTGGTTTATGGATGTGATGCGATGATTCCAGTCGAAATCCAGGAAAGCTCGCCGAGATTCCAGAACTTCGTGGCGGAAAACTCGAACGAAGAAAGAAGAATGAACCTGGATTTGCTGGATGAGGTCAGGGAGGAGGCGAGAGTGAAAGCCGAAGCGGTAAAGAGAAGAGTTGAGCGAAGGTACAACTCTAAGGTAACGTCAAGGCAGTTTAGAAGCGGCGATCTGGTGATGAGGAAGGCCCATCAGTATGAGATGCAGAACAAGTTGTCGCCCAAATGGACGGGACCATTCAGAATAACCGAGGCGCTCGGGAATGGCGCCTACCGTTTGGAGACGTTAGAAGGAGGGGTGATTCCTTGCACTTGGAACGCAACACATCTCAAGTCGTATTACAGTTAAAGCCTTGTAAGTAAAGACGAATATGAAGAGATTCGAATAGTTTCTGTTAAAACAATTTCAAGGGGGCACTCTTTTTTCCCTAAGGAGGGTTTTTAATGAGGCCACCCAATAAAGAAGAGTTTTTCAAAGTTTAAAGCTTCTATGTTTGCATGCTTATGGTTTCGAGAGTTTTAGGAAAAAGGCCTTATTACTCATATGTGATCTAGGGCAACAGTAAAATCGTATTGCATGCTCTCAGTTAAAAGTTTTAAAGTCCCCATCGCTTTTCGGCGATCGGCGGCACAGTTAAAGTTTTAAAGTCCCCATCGCTTTTCGACGATCGGCGGCACAGTTAAAGTTTTAAAGTCCTCATCGTCTTTCGGCGATCGGAGGCACCAGCAACGATTAAAGACCTCAACGCCCTCGCGCGTCTTGAGGCGAGAGAGAGATAAAAGTCCTCCTCGACTTTGTGCGAGTGCAGGCGAGAACAGATTAAAAAGTCCCCAGTGCGTCCGGGGAAGAGGAGATTTAACCCCTAGGCAAAGTGGAGGCACCAGATAAAGTCCTCCTCGACTTTGTGCGAGTGCAGGCAAGAACAGATTAAAGGACCTCTCTACACCAGCAGATAGAGGCAAGATTAAAAGTCCTCAGTGCATCCAGGGGGGTGGAGATGTACACCCTGGGCAAGTTGAGGCACCATAGAAAGTCCTCCTCGCCTTAAAGTGAGTTCAGGCAAGAAAAAGTCCTTCTCACTTTAGAGTGAGTTCAGGCAAGATGAGCTGAAAGGTCAGGGGTGTTTGTGACCTCAAGTGGTGGGAAGGGAAAGAAAATGCTTTTCCCTATTGAGTGAAACGTCAATACTGACCCAGTAAGACCAGATTATTGGTCCGAAACTCAGGGAGGTAGAGGAGGATCCGGAAGGCGCCTCTACCCCCAGATGAGGGAACAATGATCAGGTCATGAAAAGAAGAAAGGCAACATCGCCAGAACCCTATGACGTGAAAGTTGAGACAGTGAAGGGGTTGTGCGGCGAGTACCAGATCCGAAGAGTTCCAGGCAATGGCAGAAGTAGGAGGGATTTCACTTGGTAGATCAGGTAAACTGTATTTTAATACTAGTTTGAGTCAGAACCTGCTGCCTAGTAAGTGATTTCCTGTTAAGATTTGGTTCCTTAAGTTCACAAGTTTATTGTACGTCATCGCCGAAGAGTTGATAGTTGCTCAAGTTTACTTTGAGTTAACAGTTTGCCAAGTTTGTTATAAGGTTAAACAATTTGCTCGAGTTAAAAGCGGTACATGGAGGGTCAAGTTCCAGTATTGCTGAGTTCACGCAGTTGAGCAAATTTCGTCAAACAAGGTATCACCTCTGACGATCGATGTCCTCTATGCACTTGGCGCTAGAGCGACAAAGAAGCAAGGTGAAGTATGAAGAACGATGACTGATGAGTTGTCAGTGGGTACGCTGCCCGAAGAATGATGACTGATGAGTTGTTGGTGGGTACGCTGCCTGAAGAACGATGACTGATCAGTCTTGCCTTGTCGGAGGAAACTTTTCCAAACAAATTCTTACACAACGAGCTGAGGCAGACAGATTACGCTTAGTCAGTCGTCCAGTACAAAGCTATGCACAAGAACTGTTAAATACAAAGCTAAGGGAGTAGCTAGTCGCGATCAAGTAGAGGCCAAGATCAAAGAGTGCAAGATCGCGCTAAACCTAAGTTAGTTAACAGTTAGTCGTACGCGAAGAGAAGGGTATGCGGCTGAAACTAATATATATTACGCAACAAAGTTTATACAAGTTCCAAGTGCAATAAATGGTGCAAAGGTGTAAAATTACAAAAAGAGGAAGAGCTCAAGGAGGAGGGATGAGTTTTCCATCTACCACTTCGTGATAGATGCTGAACTGGGAGAGGTCCAGATCCGGAAGAACGCATTTGATCTGCTCGAGGGCCAGCTCGAACCCATCGGCCAGGGCTTCAGCGCCCACGCCCATAAGGTCAGCTTTCTCCACTTCGAGCTTTTTTGCTTGGAGGCCTCTGCAGCATTCTTCTCGGCGGTAAGGGAAGCAATGGAAGAAGCAGCTTCTTCCAATTGGCCCTTTGCCTCAGACAGCTTGCTCACCATCTCCTCAAGCTTCTTCTCCCCAGTAGTGGCCGTTTCCCTGGCAGACTCGAGATCCCCCGCCAGTTGTGAGTTCAGTTTGCGTAAGGAGGAAGTCTCGGCCTCCAGGTGGGTCACCTTGCCCCGCAGCTCGCAGTCCAAGGCATTGATGGCTTGCCCCATCAAGATCTCAGTCTTGATGGTCTCTTGGACCTGCGCTAGGTACTCTTCCCTGGCTTTCTCCACCATACCCCTCATCAGCTCTACGGATCCTTTGGCAGCCTCAAAGTCACTTTGCAGTGACTCCTTGTCATGCTCAAGCTCCTTGATCCTTTTCTCCATGATTAGCTGTTTGCGGTGCTGGGTGGAGAACTCCAGGGAGAGCACTATCTGCTTCGCCAGGTGCATGTCCACCTCCTCCCCGTTCCACTCGATGAGCTCCCGGCTGCGAATGAGCTATCGAACCAGAGCGATGACTCGGCTGAAGTTCTCATTGGTTGCTCCAGAGCCGCTTGGTCGAGAGCTGGCCCCCCCACCTTCAGCGGTGGCGGCGGAGGTTGGCAGTGGTGGTGGCGACACGAAAGGTCCCGGGAGATCCCCCGAGCGAGCAGAATCGCCCCCAGCAGGTGGAGTGGATTGACCAAGTGGTTGGCATACTGGGGAAGGAGAAGGCGATCGGGGAGTTGGGGATGGCAGTTGTTGGGGAGAGGGAAAGCACGTAGGCACTGGGGCAGGTTGAATAGAGGGGGGCGAGGGTGAACCTTCCTCTACCTCCACTACCTCAATCTCCCCAGGCTGAAGAGATGAGGCCCCCCCAACAGCTGGAAGCTTCCTCTTGCGGTGAACGAGAGGAGAGCCAGAGCTCTCCTCTTCAGTTGAAGGGGCAAGAGCAGCAGCAGCAGATGAAGGAAAGGCCTTCACCAGCTTCCTTCTTTTCCTTCCTGGCTCGGGGCCTTCAGCTGGCGCGACCGAGAGAGGAGGGGCTGCGATAGGCTCGGTGGTGGAAGAAGAGGAGCCAGTCCCTTTGGCCCCCTGGAGTCTGGCAAGCTCCAGCAAAGCTTTCCTCCTGTCCTTCCCTGACATCGTATCTACATCGAAGGGAAAAAGAAGAGTTAGATGGCATAGTTATGCAAGTGAGTCAAAATGTGTGCAAGCATGCATGAGAATGTGCAAGTATCCTAAGAGGTGAAAGAAGAAGAGCCTACCTATGTATTTTTTCAAGGCCAACACATCAAACTCATGTTTGATGAGAAGCGCAGAGTTGTACTTGGCCCCCAGGAACAGCCCACATAGCTCGCGCTCATGGGGGGCCATGGCTTCGAGATCCCGGGGTTTCTTGAACTCGACCCTAGGAACCCAGTAGAGGGGGTACCCCTCGAGCAATGTTGGACTTTGTGGGGTGGCAGATATCATGTAGAACCTGCCTTTCCAATCTTTGAAGGATTGCTGATACAGGCCCAAGAGCACCCGTCCAGCAACCCCATTCAGACTAACCCAGGACCTGTCCCCAGGGTTCTTCGCTTCGAAGAAATAGAGAAACACGTCCACGGAGGCGTTAAGCCCGAAGTAATTGCAGAGAATCTCAAATGCCCGGATGAAAGCCCAGGCATTTGGATGGAGTTGGCAGGGTGCGACGTTCAGCTCCATCATCAGCTCCTTCTCGAAAAAGGTGAAGGGCAGGCGCAACTTCAACCTCTTGAAGATGGCGGAGTAGATGAAGGTGAAGGGCACCCCATTGGTGGCCCTATCGTCCGCGCAGATGGGCATCCCCCGAGGAGGAATGCAGACGCGGATGTTGAAGTCATTTTCCCGATCGATGGCGCAAGAGGGCTCATCCGGGTCGCTGCTCAGGAGGGATTTTAGGTGCCCCTGCGGCAATAAGGTAGAGGTTTCGGCGAGCAACGCCAGGGGAGCCCAGTCATAGACCCTGGCGTTGTCGTGGTAGGAGGTTGCAACAGGTGGTGGTGGAGCTGGAGCACTTGCGGAAGGCTGTGCACCAGAAGACGAGGCGATGATTCGAGCGGTTTGTTTCAAGCGAGCCATTGATAGATAGTTGCAGTGGAGGAAAAGTGAAAAGTCAGAATGAATGGAAGGTGAGGGAATGATGAATAGTTCAGTGAAAAACAGAGGAGGGGAAGAAGAAAGAAAGGTCCAGGTGGGAAGAGGAAGAGGGAGAAGCAGAGAGCGGAGTGAAGAATGCGAAACCCCTAGCGTGGGTCGAGAAGAGGGAAAACGGAGAAGATGGATGCATGATGATGAAAGGGACAAATGCAATCGATGAAAAGAACCTGAATGGACCAAGAAAGAAGAAAAATCATACCTTTGAATGATCGCAAAAGTTCCGAAGGTAGAAAGCTGGAAGAAAGGTGGAAGCGCAGAGAGGGGATTCGCAGAGAGTCTGGGAGTTGATTGAAGAGGATGAAGAAACAGTAAAGGCGCGCGCCTATTTGAAAAGAGGGGAAGTGCTAGCGACACTCCACGCTGACCGTTGATGCGCCCACGTGTCGCGAGATTAAGGGAGGTAGTCGTAACGTTAAAGGGCAGCACGTGAGGTGGCACGTGATGTGGCCCCACTTGCCACGTGGACCGAGGGCGCGATCACTTAGTCTCTTCGCTGAGAACGAGTTCACAGCTCGAGACTGAGGGGCTTGTGATCCGGTCGGTCATCGGTAGTTGAAGACGTCAGCAGAAGATGATCACGTGGGCCACTCGTGGGGTGACACGTGGACCGGGTGACAGAGAGATCAGGGAGCAGATCACCTAGAACGGTGATCGGTGGTCAGTCGGCAGAGAAGTCAGGGGACAGATCACCCAGAACGGTGATCGGTGGTCAGTAACCAAGCGGTCACCGACAGATCAGTTCCCAGGTGAACACCTGGGGGAGAACGCGAGAAGCAATAGGGCACCGATCAGTCATCGAGTGCATGGTCATCAGGGTTTCATGTTACACGCAGTTAAGCTGGGACTGAGGTTCCCAGCGAGAGCGTTACGCATGGACCTCGCATGAACATATCTCAGAGAATCGTGCATGAAAGTGGCCTGAGGGAGCTAGCAAACCGGTCAGTGATTGGTTACTCCCTCTACCCATTACGTGCATGACATCGTGAAGGGGAAATCGTCAACGCCAGAGAGCAATGCTTGGTGAGTGAGCCTAGACCAGCCACACCTGGCGTTCTCCTGAGAGTATGCGATTTACCCAGATAAAAGGAATGCGCTAAGTTACTCCGCAAGGGAATAACTTAGGCACACAGAGAGAAGCGCTAGAGCCCCTCACGTAGAGGCACGTGTGTGGTTAGCTGCATGCCTCCACGTGTCATCATCTGAGAGGGGCGCGGTCCAGACAAAGGTGCACTCCGTACCGTTAAAGGTACAGACAAGCGCAAACACGCGCAGACACTCACGTTTTACTGATTCTGGAGGTACGTTGCCACAGAAAAGCGCAACAGGATCCTGACACATGCCAGAGAGGCATAACAGAATTCTGTTAGGCGCAGATACAGGAGGAGGGATAAAAGGAGAATCAGAGAGAAATACACACACACACAGTTTTTTACACACATTACTACACAGTTTTGATTATTGGTGGTTCTGTGACCTAACTTGATCGTCGGAGTGCAAACGGCCGCTAGAGGCGCCGTCTGTGTGTTTTGCAGGTCGCGTTTGGAGATCCTAGAGAAGGTTCTGAGGGTGATATTGCAGATAACACAGTCGCGTAAGCGATTCCTCCACGCTCGAGTTGTCGGCAGGATCAATACATATGGATTAAGATTGAATTAATTTATACCACATAAGTGATGAGTACGAAAGAGGAGTAAAGAATTTATAATATTTGCGTAACGTAATGCCAAAAGTAGTGGTGATGGAGTAAGGTTTCAATGTCATTTAATTGTTTGAACATGTGGAGATTGAATGTTAACAAAATTAGGGAGCACCTTCTATGTGACGAGTTTCAACAATGCTTTATAACTTGGACATGACATGGTGAATTATTACATTTACCAAGTGTGTTCGTATTCCAATAATATGTTCAGTCCACCATAGATGATGCAATATATGATGATCGATTGAAGGACATGATTTGTGATGTTGGAGTTGAGTCTTTTGCAGAAGCGCATGGATACAAAAGTATGTCATACAATGCGAAGACTCCATTGTATCATGGATCAACTAACTTCACACGGTTATCGACGATGTTAAGACTGATGAATTTGAAGACAATAAATGGATAAATTGATAAAAGCTTCACGAAATTGGTTCAGTTGTTGAAAGAAATTCTTTCAGAGGGAAATACTCTACCTAATCGTAATTATGAGGCCAAACAAATTCTTTGCTTGATGGGTATGGAGTATAAAAAGATACACGCATGTCCTAATAATTGTATATTATATAGGAAAAATTTGAATTCTTGAAAAACGGTCTGATGTGTGGGTTATCATGTTACAAATTGAAACAAAAAGACGATAATAATATTGAAGATATGGAAAAGTACAAATCCCCATTGAAGGTTAGGTGATATCTTTCGATCATTCCAAGGATGAAGCCTTTTTTTTTTGCAAATCCAAATGATGCTAAAAATATCAAATGACATGCAAATGAGAGGAAATGTGATGGTATGTACCATCATCTAACTGATAATATTCAATGGAAAAAAAAATTGATGACGAGTTTCTCGAGTTTCGTAAAGAGTCAAGAAATATCCAACTTGGTTTTGCCACAAATGGAATGAATCCGTTTGGTAATTGAGTACGAATCATAGTTCATGGTCTATTTTACTAGTTATTTACAACTTACCTCTTGGATTGAGCATGAAGCGAAAATACATGATGTTGTCTATGATGATATTCGGTCCAAGACAACTAGGAAATGACATAGATGTTTATCTAACTCCTCTAATTGAAGATTTAAAGTTGTTTTGGGATGAAGGTGTTGAAGTCTTTGACGAGTTTGCTGGTGAAACTTTCAAGATGCATGCCATGTTATTTTACATCATCAATGACTTTTTGAAAAATGAGTACTTATCAGGGTATATTGTCAAGGGTCATAAAGTATGTCCAATATACAAAGAAGACACTGTTTCTCAACAATTAAAACATGGAAGGAAGGGAGTATATCTTCGATATCAAAGATTTCTTAGAAGTCATCTCATCTTTATTGAAGATTGAAAAAAGCCTTTAATGGACATCAAGAGACTGACAATGCACCAACTTCATTGACTGGTGTTAAGATTTATGAAAAGATAAATAACATATACCACACTTTCCAAAAGTTGAAAAAGAAATCATATGTGACAAACAAGTTGATATATGATAACTTTAAAACCAACAATCAAATTTGACTAGAATTAGTGGATAATTGTCCATTAATAAAACAAATAACCTAATTTTTAATATATAAATAATATAATCAAAATTAGGTTTTGGAATTATAGAGTACTACGTATAATAGTAATTAATAAATTCACAACTTCCTTAATTTGTTAGAAAAAAAAGTAATATAGAATGAATTCCCCCCGTACCCCTTTAAGTTGATTTCCATATTTTGTCTAAATGAAAATAACTACGATAAACTAAGATTAAATTGTTGGGTCTATTAGTGTCTAAGTTCAAGAGGGGAGGGGTGAATTGAGCTTATAAAATTTTCGCAAGAACACACAATTTTTCAGTATTCCAGAGGCAAAAAGAACAGATTGTTTTTACATGAAACAGATTGATTTTTCAGAGCAGTATTGGCACAATCTGAATTTTGTTCACTGTAAAATTGTGATCAACAGAGAATCAGAACAGAACCAGATCAGCTTATTATTGTGAGGATAAAGGATATAGCTATGCTTAGAGATCAACCAAAATTACACAACACAAGATCTCAAGAAAAATGTTCCTTTCACAGGTTTTAATGAATGGTCAGTTTGTTCACAATTCACTTAAGCCATTATATGCAGCAACCTTGTTTATGATCAGAAACCTTTAACAAGACAGGAAGAACAATTTTCACTTAACCCAAAATTAACAGATTCAATTTAAAAAGAACAGATTTAGTTCTTGACAGGATTAAGCAAAGACAGAAAAGAGTGCAGGGATGAGAATGCAAGATACACACGTTTTTATACTGGTTCACTCATACAGAGCTACATCCAGTCTCACCTTACCCCAAGGTGGAATTCACTAAAAAACAGTGCCAATTACTTACAAAACCAGCAGTTCTTGAACCCTACAAGAACACCACATACAATGCTGAAAAACCCTATTTCAGCACACCTTGCACTCCAAGAAACCCTATCAAGGAGTGACTAACACTTACACCTTTACAAAACAGAATAAAGGAAAGATTACACCTGAAAAGAAGATGCAAGAACTCAAAACCAGTAGTTCAATTTGCTGCAGAAACTGCACCAGCACCTTCACCAAGATTCAAGGTTTCCTAGAACAAGCACACTTGAAAATCTCTTTGGAAAACCTTTCAAAAACTCTTTCAATCCTTCTTCTCACATGGAAATTGTTTGATCTCTGTCAAAAGCGTAATTCCTCAGCACCTATTCATGTGAGAGAGACTTTTCTTTATATAGAAAACAGTTTCTAACTTCTTTTCAAAAAACAGTTGAAAAGCAGTTAAGAAAATAACAGATTCAGTTTTGAACCTAACAGATTTATTTTGTGAAAACTGCCAACTCAGCTTAACAGAAATAACTGTCTGAGTGGTACCTTTGGAGCCCTAACTAACTTGTGAAAAACCTTTCAACTCACCAAGGAATAAACCTGTTCTTTCACAGTAAAACAGATTGAAGTATCACACACAAGCCAGCTCATCTTAACTGAAATAACGAACTGAGCTTTCCCTTGGTGCCTTAACAGAAATTTAGAAAAGCCTTTTAACAGAGAAGAAATAAACAGATTCTTTCTCCATAAAACAGATTTATTTGTGTACTGTTTTAAAACTGTTAAAACCATTTTAAAAAGCTTTTCAAAAACCATTAAACGAAAGCCTTTTTAACAGAGAAGAAATAAATAGATTCTTTCTCCATAAAACAGATTTATTTGTGTACTGTTTTAAAACTGTTAAAAACATTTCAAAAGACTTTTCAAAAACCATTTAACCACACCATGTGCTTGATCTAGACTTGGTTAGGCATCTAGGATAGGTTACACAGCAAAAGGCAATCATACACACTGACAAGCCTAATTACATATGAATCTAAAAACCTATTACAATCTTCAAAGCACCCAAGCCATTTTCTTCATCAAACACACATCAAGCCTTGGTAGGGAAGAAGCTTCCTCCAGCTTCAACAATCTCCCCCTGTTTGATGGAGACAAATTCCCTTTGCTTTGCACAGCTTTGAAGAAGGATCATGACCAAATCTGTACAGAACCATATACACAGAAAACAGGTGTTAAAGCAGAACAACAGATTTTAGAAATGATATACCTGCAGATTTAATATCTGAATCATATCAGCAGCCACTGTGAACATCATCTGCAGAACCTGTACCAGGCTATTCTTAGGCTGTTCTCTAGGCTATTCTTCTCCCCCTTTGGATTCATCAAACAGAATGGGAGCACAAAATACCACAGAAACAATAATAGCCATACATAACAGTTCAAATAAAACCAATAAACCATAGAGGTTCATTACAAATCACAAAACAACTAAACACCAGTGCAGAAACGAAACAGTACAGATTAATTCCAAATTGCTCAACAACATATAAAAGATAAAGACTTAGAAATAGGATCACTTGTTGTTGTAATAAAGCTCAGCTAGCTGCACTTGAACTCCTTCAAGTTGATCATCCAAGTGTTGAAACCTAGCGTAGGTCATCTCATAGTGTGCTTTCTGCTCATATGTGAGTGTGTCCAACCTACTTAGCACTTGTCTTTCAAACATAGACAAAGGTTCACCTCTGTATTCAGGTGCCTCATATGCAACCATTGCATTTTGGCTTGTAGCAGCAATATCCTCATGTCCAGCAGAGTGTACTGGTGATGCATCCATGTTCTGCACTCCATCAGCATTTTCTTCTTCATTTTCTGGATCAGCAGCTTCATTTTCAGCTCTGTTTGCAGCATTCCTTCTGAATATCCAGCTATCATCTTCCTTTTGAAATCCCATCTTGAGGAGAGTGGAGTTGTCTATCTCACTTGCTGCCTTAATTGTGTCATTTCTTTCATTTGTAGTGTCAACTTCAAAGTAATCAATTAGCTTTGACACAAAAATTGCATATGGAAAGCGATAGTCTGGTAACCTTGTGGATTTGAGCATATGCTCCACCATAGTACTTACCCAATTTACCTTGAGTTGATTCATGATGCAGTATAGTAAAATCAAGTCCTCTTCATGGAGAGTTGCATGATTACTTCCTCTTGGAGTGAGCTGCCAAGCAATGATGTAGGCAAGGAGTCTTGGAATGATTGTGAGATTTCCAGCATGAAATCTAGCCACTGGTTCAGCAGGATTCCTCACACAACTTCTGTAAAACTGCATCTTGTTGAATCCCTGGATTCCAGCAGTGTTCCCTTTGCTTACCTTCATTCCAGAATATTTGATTCCTCCCACATTGCTCCATATTTCCCTTGTAATCTTCAGCTTCACACCTTTCACATGGGAGACCAGATTTTTGCCATCTTGAACCAAGTTGCTGTAGAAAACTTTCACCAAATCTGGATATACATTTCCAGTCATCTCTAGAAAGTTCTTCAGCTTTTGATGCTTGAGCAAGGTTTTTGCTTCAGTCAGATTTTCTTCTCTCAGCCAGGAAAATTCCAGCACTTTGGGTGCATTGACTTGCTTCCTGCTTGTCTCATGAATGTATCTTGTCATTGCTTCAGAATCTCCAGCAAACCATTTCTCCAGAATGCCTTGGTTGCTGCTGGATTGCTCTTTGGATTTCTTCCTTCTGTGTGATGAGGATGCCATGCTTAATCTGTGTTTTCCTGCATCAGTTTATTAACATACAATTCTAGAGAAAAACAACACAGATTATTACTCAGAACAGAAACGAAACCTGTGGTGAAGCAAGTGTGAATCTGGACAGCTTATATCACAAATGAGAAAGTGTGAGAAAGAACTGATTTGAGCAGGATTTATATAGAATTATTAAACCAAAATTGAAAAGCACAAATTTTAATCCAGGGCAATGTAATCAGATTTTGGAAATAATGAATTTTGAAGAAAAATCAAATCCCACAGATATGCTGCAGATTTTATTCCAATGGTGCAGCAGGTTCAGGTGTGGATTCACGTAGGAATATCTTGGAACCTGATTTTGGTACATCAAATCTGTTGCATCTACACAAAATCCAATTAGTTAGGATACCCACACATTAATTTGCATGGATCTGCTGGTCAATAATCGTAAAAGCAGTCAACAATAAAGTGAGAGAGAGAAAAATAAATCTTTCTCTTTCCTAGTCACAGTTGTGATTTCTGAAACAGGCAATGAAACATGTTAAAACATAAAACAACAGATTGAAATTTTCACTGCAGAGGACAATTCAAGCTAATAATACCCAATTCATTTAAAAGAAAGTGAAACCTGTCTTTAGCAAGTGGTTTAGTGAATAAATCAGCTAATTGAAACTCAGTACCAATGAATTGTATATCACATGTTCCATTAGCTATATGTTCTCTTAAAAAGTGATGTCTGATTTCAATATGTTTAGTTCTAGAATGCATGACAGGATTCCTAGACAAATTTATGGCACTTGTATTATCACACTTTATAGGTATGTTATTTATCAGAATACCAAAATCACTTAGCTGCTGCCTTAGCCATAAGGTTTGAGCACAACAACTTTCAGCAGCTATGTATTCTGCTTCTGCTGTGGAGAGAGCAACACAAGCTTGCTTCTTGCAATGCCAAGAGATTAGACTTGATCCAAGCATGTGACAAGTCCCACTTGTGCTCTTCCTATCAACTTTGCAACCTGCAAAATCAGAATCTGAAAAACCAATTAAGTTCAAGGATACCTTGTTAGGATACCACAATCCAACATCCTTAGATCCTTGCAAATATTTCAGAATTCTCTTTGCTGCATTGTAGTGTGATTCCTTTGGATCAGATTGATATCTAGCACATAGACATACAGCAAACATAATGTCAGGCCTGCTGGCAGTTAGATATAATAGGGAACCAATTAAACCCCTATACTTAGTTTGATCCACTGATTTTCCTGCAGAATCTTGATCCAGCTGACAATTTGTTGAAATAGGAGTGCTGATTGCTTTGCATTGGTCCATATCAAACTTCTTGAGTAGTTCCTTGCAGTATTTTTCTTGGCTTATGAAAATCCCATCCTTGAGTTGCTTAACTTGTAGACCAAGGAAGAAATTCATTTCCCCTAACATTGACATCTCAAACTCACTTTTCATGGTTTTCACAAAGTCTTCACACATCTCTTCATTTGTGGATCCAAAGATAATATCATCTACATAGACTTGCACAAGTATGATATCTTCATTTTTCTTCTTTAGAAAGAGAGTTTTATCTGAATTGCCACGGCTATAACCTTGAGACAGCAGAAATTCACTTAGCCTTTCATACCATTGCCTAGGTGCTTGCTTTAATCCATATAAGGCTTTCTTAAGCCTGAACACATGTTCTGGATTCTTGTGATCTTCAAATCCTGGAGGCTGAGATACATACACTTCTTCATTGATGTAGCCATTTAGAAATGCACTCTTGACATCCATTTGAAATAACTTGAAGCCTTGTATGCTGGAAAATGCTAGAAGAAGTCTGACAGCTTCAAGACGTGCTACTGGTGCATAGGTTTCACCAAAGTCAATACCTTCTTCTTGGTTATACCCTTTAGCAACCAGTCTTGCTTTATTTCTAGTGATAGCTCCATGTTCATCCATCTTGTTCCTGTACACCCACTTGGTTCCTATGATGTTCATCTCATGCTTCCTTGGAACCAAAGTCCACACTTCATTGTATTCAAACTGGTTCAGCTCTTCCTGCATTGCTGTTATCCAATTGCTGTCTTGCAGTGCTTCTTCCAGGCTTTTAGGTTCAATCTGAGACACAAAAGCTACTGTTCTGCAGAAGTTATTGAGTGAATTCCTTGTTGAGACTCCTTTCTCAATTTTACCAATCACATTATCAACAGTGAGATCCCTTGGAGTCTTCCATTCTTTAGGCAGTCCTGCATTCACAGTAGATTCTCTGACAGAATTTGGATTAGTAGCATCAAGCTCACTGGATTGATTCTGTTGCATAATTGTTCTTAAATCATCCATACCAGGTTCATCCACAACAGATTTGGGTACAGAAAAATCTGTTTCATCAAACACAACATGTATAGATTCTTCAACAGCAAACAATCTTTTGTTATATACTCTATAAGCATGACCATTTATTGCATAACCAATATGTATTCCTTCATCTGATTTAGGATCAAACTTCCCTAGATTATCCTTACCATTATTTAAAACAAAACATTTGCAGCCAAACACCCTAAGATGACTAATGCTAGGCTTCCTACCTTTATACAATTCATAGGGAGTTTTCTTAAGAATTGGTCTAATCAATGTTCTGTTAAGCACATAAGAAGCAGTATATACAGCATCAACCCAAAAATATTTAGGTAAACCAGATTCATTTAGCATAGTCCTAGCTAACTCTTCTAGTGATCTATTCTTTCTTTCAACAACACCATTTTGTTGGGGTGTCCTAGGAGCAGAATAACTATGTATGATCCCATGTTTTTCACAATATTTATCAAACTTTGCATTTTGAAATTCTCCCCCATGATCACTACGAATCTGTTTTATCCTATTTTCATTCTCATTATGCAGAACCTTAGCAAGTTTCTTAAAGGCTTTATATGCATCATTTTTAGAAGCAAGAAACAAAGTCCATGTATATCTTGAAAAGTCATCAACAATCACCAAAGCATAGTAATTTCCAGCTAAGCTAGCAGTCCTAGATGGTCCAAACAAATCCATATGCAAAACATCCAAAGCTTTATTTGAGGAAACCATATCTTTTGATTTAAAAGAAGTTCTAATCTGTTTTCCCTTTACACAAGCATCACACAACCTGTTATTTTGAAACTTTATGTTTGGTAAGCCAGAAACAAGTTCCTTAGATTTTAGCTTATTCAAGTGATTTGTGTGAATGTGAGCTAGTCTCCTATGCCACAGCCATGACTCATCATTTTTAGATAGCAAACACTCATTTTCAGAACAGCTCTTAATAATGTCTAGGAGATAAATGTTGTTTACCCTTTTTCCAGTGAACAGCACCTTACCAGAATTTTCATTTGCAATTGTACAAGTATTTGCTTCGAAATTGACCTTGTATCCCTTGTCACACAGCTGGCTAATGCTTAGAAGACTATGTTTTAGCCCTTCAACATATAGGACATTCTCAATTGTAGTTGAGTCTTTAGTGCCAACATCTCCTCTTCCAAGAATTTTTCCTCTATTGTTATCTCCATATGTGACATGCCCTTCAGCTTTGAGTTTCAGATTTATAAACTGAGTCACATCACCTGTCATGTGCTTTGAGCAGCCACTGTCAAGGTACCATTGGTTTCTCCTGCTGTTTTTCTGCAACAAAACAAATTTAGCACATATGGTACCCCTTTAGTTTAGGGTCCAGCATGATTAACACCTTTCCTTAGGAAGCCATTTGGCTAAACCTTTAGGAACAAGATATTTCCTAGCCTTACATGTTCTAGATACATGACCAGATTTCATACAATAAAAACATGTTGCAGTATGCATTGTTTTTGAATTACTGAAAGAGGAAAAAACTGTTTTGGAAGGAACAAAGAAACTTGACAGCTTTTTCACATTTCCTTTCATTCCAGGATTATATCCTAAACCATTTTTATTGAAAACAGCATTTTGTGAACCTAATAAGGTTTCAAGATTTTCTCTTCCCTTAGTGAAATTTGAAAGTGTTTTCAACAAATACTCAACCTGTTTTTCCAGCTTTTTGCAATTATCACAAGTTTTAATTGATGCATGCAAACATGTCAATTCAAGACTAATTAATTCAGTTTTAGCTTTGTGCAGTTCTTCTTCGAGAGTTTTGACCTTTGGTTCAAGTACCTTATTTACTTTATTCAATCTGTTGCACATTACAGCCAACCTGTTTGCTTCATCATGAGTTTCCTTAAAGGCTAATAGCAGTTGATCATAGTTTTCAGAATCAGTGGAGAAATTACTTACTGAGTCAGAGTTGGATCCCTCATCATTCACCATGAAGCAAAGATTTGCTTTTTCACTTTCAGTTGAAGAATCACTAGATGAGGATACATCATTATCTTCCCATGAGATATATGCTCTTCTACCTTTCCCTTTGTCATTCCTCTTGCTTGCTGATTTTTCTTTACTTTGATTGTTTGGACAATCAGCTTTTATATGACCTGGTTTACCACATCCAAAACACGTGTAATTGGAAGAATTTGAATCAATAGGTTGTTTGGAATACCTCTTTCTCTGCTGAGTTCTGTCACGGTTTTTCTTTCTAAGAAATCTGCTGAATTTCCTGGTGAGCAGACTCACAGTCTCATCATGTTCTGGATCACCTTCTTCCTCACTTGCATCATGTTCTATGGTAGTTTTCAGAGCAATTCCTTTGGCCTTCTTTTCCACTGTTTCTTGTTCTTTCAATCTTTTCAGCTCAATTTCATGTTCTATCAGCTTTCCAAAAAGTGCAGCAGTGGAGATCTTGGATAAATCTCTGGATTCTGAGATTGCTGTTACCTTAGGCTGCCAGCTCCTATCAAGACATTTTTATACCTTTATGTTGAGCTCTTCCTTATCAAAGACTTTACCAAGGCCAATGAGGTGATTTACAATATGTGTAAATCGTTTCTGCACATCTGCAATACTTTCTTCAGATTGCATTCTGAATAGCTCATACTCCTGAATGAGTGAGTGCTTCCTTGCCCGTTTCACATCATCAGTTCCTTCATGAGTCACCTCTAGTACATCCCACATCTCCTTTGCTGAGTTACATTGAGAGACTCTAAAGAACTCATCCATATTCAGTGCAGAGGTGATGATATTCTTGGCTAAAGAATCATATTGGGCCTTCTTCTTCTCAGTTTCACTCCATTCAGACCAAGGCTTCTTTATTGTTTCATCTTTGACAACCTGCATAGGTATAAAAGGTCCACTGACCACTGCATCCCAGATTCCCATGTCAATAGATTCCATAAAGATCTTCATCCTGATTTTCCAGAAAGCATAGTTAACACCACTAAACATAGGAGGTCTATTAATAGATGCACCTTCAGCAAAAGGCATTTTAAACTCAGACATCATACACACACTTGAGCAAAATACAAGCCCTAGCTCTTGATACCAATTGTTGGGTCTATTAGTGTCTAAGTTCAAGAGGGGAGGGGTGAATTGAGCTTATAAAATTTTCGCAAGAACACACAATTTTTCAGTATTCCAGAGGCAAAAAGAACAGATTGTTTTTACATGAAACAGATTGATTTTTCAGAGCAGTATTGGCACAATCTGAATTTTGTTCACTGTAAAATTGTGATCAACAGAGAATCAGAACAGAACCAGATCAGCTTATTATTGTGAGGATAAAGGATATAGCTATGCTTAGAGATCAACCAAAATTACACAACACAAGATCTCAAGAAAAATGTTCCTTTCACAGGTTTTAATGAATGGTCAGTTTGTTCACAATTCACTTAAGCCATTATATGCAGCAACCTTGTTTATGATCAGAAACCTTTAACAAGACAGGAAGAACAATTTTCACTTAACCCAGAATTAACAGATTCAATTTAAAAAGAACAGATTTAGTTCTTGACAGGATTAAGCAAAGACAGAAAAGAGTGCAGGGATGAGAATGCAAGATACACACGTTTTTATACTGGTTCACTCATACAGAGCTACATCCAGTCTCACCTTACCCCAAGGTGGAATTCACTAAAAAACAGTGCCAATTACTTACAAAACCAGCAGTTCTTGAACCCTACAAGAACACCACATACAATGCTGAAAAACCCTATTTCAGCACACCTTGCACTCCAAGAAACCCTATCAAGGAGTGACTAACACTTACACCTTTACAAAACAGAATAAAGGAAAGATTACACCTGAAAAGAAGATGCAAGAACTCAAAACCAGTAGTTCAATTTGCTGCAGAAACTGCACCAGCACCTTCACCAAGATTCAAGGTTTCCTAGAACAAGCACACTTGAAAATCTCTTTGGAAAACCTTTCAAAAACTCTTTCAATCCTTCTTCTCACATGGAAATTGTTTGATCTCTGTCAAAAGCGTAATTCCTCAGCACCTATTCATGTGAGAGAGACTTTTCTTTATATAGAAAACAGTTTCTAACTTCTTTTCAAAAAACAGTTGAAAAGCAGTTAAGAAAATAACAGATTCAGTTTTGAACCTAACAGATTTATTTTGTGAAAACTGCCAACTCAGCTTAACAGAAATAACTGTCTGAGTGGTACCTTTGGAGCCCTAACTAACTTGTGAAAAACCTTTCAACTCACCAAGGAATAAACCTGTTCTTTCACAGTAAAACAGATTGAAGTATCACACACAGGCCAGCTCATCTTAACTGAAATAACGAACTGAGCTTTCCCTTGGTGCCTTAACAGAAATTTAGAAAAGCCTTTTAACAGAGAAGAAATAAACAGATTCTTTCTCCATAAAACAGATTTATTTGTGTACTGTTTTAAAACTGTTAAAACCATTTTAAAAAGCTTTTCAAAAACCATTAAACGAAAGCCTTTTTAACAGAGAAGAAATAAACAGATTTATTTGTGTACTGTTTTAAAACTGTTAAAAACATTTCAAAAGACTTTTCAAAAACCATTTAACCACACCATGTGCTTGATCTAGACTTGGTTAGGCATCTAGGATAGGTTACACAGCAAAAGGCAATCATACACACTGACAAGCCTAATTACATACGAATCTAAAAACCTATTACAATCTTCAAAGCACCCAAGCCATTTTCTTCATCAAACACACATCAAGCCTTGGTAGGGAAGAAGCTTCCTCCAGCTTCAACATAAATGTCTCTAGTTAATTACTAAAATAGATCAAACTTACCTGTTATAGTTTAGTTTCATCACAACAACAATAAACCATATCTACTAGTAACACAATTATTACAATTAAGTCTAATAACAATAATGAATCAAAATAAGGGTTAAGCACTATTATTTAATATTTTAATATCTAATTAATATTTAGTATTAAATTGTAAACAAATAATTTAGGCTAGTCCTCAACAAAATATCCAATAATCTAAGCTAGTATTAAATGACGGGGATAGAATTTTTGTCCACAATTTTTAGAAAATTGTCAACCGTAGATGACAAAATTAGAAATTCAGAAAAAATGGTGCAAAATTTGATCTTGTACAGGCTTGAACCCACATCCTTTGTAAGATCACTGCCAAAGACAAATTAATACGGTGATTTCTTCCTACACCCCCATAGCTTCTCCTCACACCTATAGATAAGGTGTTTAAAAAATACATTTGGAACTATTGAATTTGGGAAGGTATTTTTGGATCTAGAAATACTTTCTTGATTCTACAATTTATTTATAATGTGTTTTTTTTTTCTATTTACACATCTTATATGGTAGTATACCGATCAGTCCTCGGACTTGGGTGTTGACCACAGTCATGGTGGGGCCCCGAAGGCTGGGTCCACTGGGAGGTTGGCAGGACGGGCCAAAGTCTCAATAAGCTCACGGATAAGGGCAGCTGAGGAGGGGGCGACGTCAAGGCGCGGGGCATGGAGGTCTCAGACCTCGACAATCCAAACAGTAGAGCTGAGCCGAAAAAGGGTGGTTTCCAAGCCACACTCCAGTTATCAGTAGGGGAGAAACCTAGATCACCAAGCGCCCATGCATGGGGTGTGGACGACACGGTGGGGTGTGCCACAATCAAAGAGCCACTTGGAAAGAGACGACTCGTAAGGGTCACGTCCCAGGGGTGATCTGCATGCATGACACGTGAATAAGATAGGGAACTCCCAGGGCGGCTGACCCAGAGATTTGGGGCATGAGTTGGCACCCAAGTGGTCATCTCGCGGAGGTTGCACTCCAATGAAGAGGGTCTTGCACACTCAATGGCCCTAAGAGTGGGTAATAATGATGCTAAGACGCACCTACAGTAAGCCTAAGTCACAGTTAGCGAAGGGAACATAAACACTAAAGGATATATAAAGGGTAACAACCAACAGAATAAGGTACACATTTCTAGTGCAAATAACACATAGAGAAATTACACACACAGAGCTCTCAGAGTTGAGAGTTGTTGGTGTTTCTTTGCCCGGTGTTTGACTTGAGCGTCAGAGTGCAAACGGCCGCGAGGGCGCACGTTGTCTCTTTGTTTTTAGGTGATCCACAAGGAGGAAAGCAGTGTGAGAAGAGGAGGGAGTCGTGGACGTGAAGGTTATTGCGAGTGCACAAAGACGTTGGGCTAACCGGCGGGAACAGGTAGAAATCTATAAATACCTTCCACATTTTATAATTCAAAATATTTTTTTAAAGAAAGTGAGGGTGTTTGGATTGGAGTATGTTAGGGTGGATGTGTGAGGAAAGTTTATGGGAGTTTGTAAGTGATGTGATGGTTGTGAGGGAATTTTAATTTTTTTTAAAGGTGTGAAATGTTACTTTACAGATTTACCCTAACCTATTAAAAAAATTAATAGTAAAATGAGTTGTTTTTGTTTAAAAATGAACAACTTTCATATATTTCGTAGATTTAAATATTATAAAACAAAAATATGTTAAATGTAAATATGTATAATATAAAAATTATAATTAGAAAAAAAATATGTATTCAACAAATTAAATAAAAACAGAACTTCAAGTAATTTCTTTAAAATATTAAACATGTTCTATAAAATTGAAAAATAAATCAAATCTTATATAAATAAAAAAAAATATTATTTTTTAATATTAAAAATCCTGTAGTAATGAAAAATAAAAAATACTATTAACAATAGAAAAAAAAATCATAAAAAATTATAATAAATAAATTATAACTCATAAACATCATAACTATACGTAGAAATATATTAATATAAACACAACAACAAATTAAATAAAAACATAACTTCAAATAATTTCTTTAAATATTAAGCATATACTATAAAATTAAAAAATAAATCACATTTTATATAAATAGAAAATTACTATTTTTTAATATTAAAAAACCTCACAATAAAGCAGTCTAAAAAATACTACAGCAACAAAAATATAACTTAATTAACCATAAAAAAGGATTTCATAAAAAATTATAATAAAAAATAAGGATAAAATTAAGTGAAAAATGTTTAGTATTGGTGATGTCCATGATCCAACCGAGGGAATATTCTCAATGTTAATTAGATATAGTATATTTTTTTCTTTAAACAAAACTAAATCCAACCACATTTAATAAAATATCTTATTAGAACTTGAAAAATAGGTATAACCTGATTTACTCTAATAACTAATATATAAATGGAAAATTTTATTTAACTATATTTTTTTTACACTGGTTTATCATTATTTACATAATTATATTTTATAAAATAATAAACAAACTTAAAACTTCCTTAAAATTTATGATGATTTGTTTCTTCATTTTATACATATATATAAATATATATATATATATATTAAACATTGTACAATAATTTTTTTAAAATACTATTACATTCAAATGAAGCATTGTGACACATGTAAATGAGGGTAAATTTGGAAATAAGGGATGCTGACATGGTTTTCCCTCTACATCTCTTCATTTTCAGAGGAGAGGATATTGACTGTTCACAGGTATATCATCTCCCTCTCTTCCCCACACAACCACAGATCCAAATAGCTTATATCCCCTCACTTCTTTGCCTGTGAAGCAAACAGGTACATCCATAGAATCAAACAGGGGGTTAGTGTGTGTTTGGATTGCAGAGTGGATGTGTGAGGATGTGAAAAGAAAGTGAGGTTGTTTGGATTGGAGTATGTTAGAGAGGATGTGTGAGAAAAGTTTATGGGAGTTTGTAATTGATAAGATGGTTGTGAGGGAGTTTTATTTTTTTTTTGAAATTGTTAAATGTTACTTTACAAATTTATACTTGCCTATTAAATTTTTTTAATAATGAAATGAGTTATTTTTGTTTAAAAATAAACAACTTTCACATATTTCGTAGAAAAAAAATGTATTCAACAAATTAAATAAAAATAAAAATTCAAATAATTTCTTAAAATATTAAACATGCATTATAAAATTAGAAAATAAATCAGATTTTATATAAATAAAAGATAATATTTGTTATTATTAAAAACCATATAGTAATAAAAAATACTAAAAAAATAACTTAATTAACAATAGAAAATAATTTCATAAAAACTATTATCAAATAAATTACAAACTCATAAACATAATAATTATAAAAAAAATATATTAATATAAATGCAACAACAAATTAAATAAAAAGAGAACTTCAAATAATTTCTTAAAATATTAAATATATACTATAAAATTAGAAAAATAAATCACATTATATAAATAAATAAAAAATACTGTTTTTTAATATTAAAAACCCTTGCAGATGAATGAGGGTAAATTCGGAAATAACACATGTTGATGTGACTCCTCTATATCTCTTCATTTTGAGGGGAGAGAATATTTAGTGTTCATAGATATATTCTCTCCTCCTCTTCCATGCAAAACCCTGGATCCAAACCATTGATATCCTCTCACTTCTTTCCTTGTGAATAGTACATCCATGGAAGCAAACAGAGCCTTAAGCTTCTACAAGTTGAAAACAGTGAACAACAATGTCCCTATCTTCCTACCCCATACAACCAAATTTGTATCCTATCAAACTGCTAATCAACTAAGACTAGTCATGAAATAGGAACATGTAGTTGAGTTGAATATAGAAAAAACAAGCATTATACAAATTTAAACCTCAAATCCAAATTCGAACGAGACTTCTACATTTAATCATACCTCAATGGTCTCAAGTACTCTAATGGATACATAACCCAATTAGTATATGAGAAATTAGGGTTAGGTGTCTTGTTTTTCATTCAAGTCCATGCCCTAAGCTGAACCACATGGAATATTTCCTTTTCATCCATCCTCTCATCCTTCAACACTATTGCATTCCTAAGCTCCGACAGAGTCCAAATTATTGTTATCCACATTCCTTTCCGCACCTTATTTCCTTTTAAGGTGATATATTAAAATGTTGTAAGTAAAACATAGGAATATTGTGCTGAACAAAGAAGATGCCCACCATCTAAAACACAAACTCCAAACTTTAGAAGCAATTTTACACTTAAAAAACAAGAATTGGACAATCTCCTCATCTCCATTACATAAAGGGAATACTGTAGAGTTTAAATTGACACATCTCCTAACCAAGTTAGACCTTGTACTTACTCTACCCAACAAGATCCTCCTTGCAGAAATTTGAGCATTTGGAAGGGCTTTGACAAACCAAAACAAAATCAGGGTGGGGCTATTGTGATTAGAACTATCGTCTTCTAATATAGAATATGCAGACTTGACAAAACAAAAATACCATTACCATTCTCTTCGCCTACACATTGCCATTTATCTAGGATGTCTTTATTTTTTTTATCAAAAAAAATAAAAATAAATTAAAGGGACACTTCAGGAATATCCTAACTCGTATAACAAAAAACAACTTTTGGCTTAGGACAACATAAAGCTATCCTAAGACCCCTAAAAAAAACAACATTTACATTACAACTCCCTTAAACCACAAAGAAAAGACCAAACCCATCTAGATTCTACTATGAGCCAAGTCCAGGGGATCAAAATAGACAGGAAGCACTAAAGAACAGTTGCCTCTAAAAGAAAAAAAGGCACTACACCCACAACAGATTTTGCACTCCTTGTGATCCAAAATCTTCCTTCCAACACCAACGGGGGGTGGAGTAGAGAGTGTTGCAGCCCTCAAAAACCAAAACCTGCATCACTTGCTTTCACTTTTTCAGCTTCTTGTTGTGGGAATCTGTACAAATTTAGGACCCACCTAGAAAATCATTGACCTTGTCAGCCAAAGAAGACCATTTGTGCAGCTAGGATGTCTTTATATAGTTGTACTGAATTAATTACACTCATCATTTGGGACTGTTGTAATTTTTGCCACTCAAACATTTTCCTTCTTCATAGTAAATTCCACTTCCATCCATTTTCTGACAAAACTCTTAATTCTGCGAATGTTTTACCTTTGCTATTTAAGATAGAAAATAACTTAGAAAATCTTTATTTTAGATTTACCTCTCCCACCTATCCATTCTCCCAAAATTGGACCTTGTTACCTGACCCAATCTTCCAAACAACCTATTTATCAAATCAACTTCCATTGTCACCTTGCCAAAGTAGCACATTTTTCAGACTGTGTAAGAGAATTAATAGTTAAACCTACAAATGGTTAGAAGGTTCCATGTTATCTTGACAAGAAGGATACAAAATGTTCCTATCTTGAACGTCAATATTTTTTATTATTAAAACTTGTTTTGTTTGGATTCTATAAAGAAGTGTCTTTCATACACAAATTAGTACTTTGGATAATTGCACTTCCACAAACCATAAGCATTGGTGATTGAATATACGACAAATGATTACATATCATCCTACAAGCTTCCTTCACTCTATATATTGCATCCCTTACTATGATCATTGATCATTCAATTGTCATATATAGAGCTCCACTCCCTAAATAGTTTGCTTAAATATTTTAGCTAAACCAACCTCATGGATCGTCAAAGGTCTATTCAAAATTCGACTTCCAGAACCATGTAGAATCCACCCTTACCCTTATTTATGTTATAGAATGTTGTTAATAACCTAAGCAAGAACAAACTTACACTTCAAAGTTGTCTCTCCAATTCACATATATGTAATATAATAACCACCCTTAAATTTTTCTGCTCACTTTACTTTTAAACCAATTGACTACATTGTCCCTTCATAATATCTTCTATAAATCTTTCTACCATAATGATCCTTTTTTATATTAATCTTTGTCCATGTGCCTACCGATACTACCTTATTCTGCATTGTAATTCACAATCCCTTGCCTTTAACTAAATTTTCTATCTCCACATGTCCATTACATTCATATTAAATAATTCTACATATTTAATTCTAAAATTACCTTTGGTAAACACATTGATTTCCATCTCACACATTAGCTTCCTTTCTTATTTTCTTTATCACAAGAAATTAATTTATAATGTTGTAATTTCTTGTGCCATCATTTTGAGAAGTTTGTGAAAAAATAAAAGTTATAATGTAGCTTTCCTATAAAAAAGAATCACATTAAAAATGGATTACGTGACATTGTGTAAGAATGTGAAAAGTAAGGATAAAAATTCCCAGTAAATTTTATGCCTACTCAATAAGGATGACAAATAGACATGCCCTTGAATATATTATGATCTTGACAAGAAATCCTCATATTGATTGAGTAAAATTATGAACATGAGATATACTTAATTTAGTAAATTGGTATGGAGACAATGATGAGTACGTACATATCTACTTCGTGTCCCTATTTTTGTACTCATACTCGTATTAAATTAAAAAAACATTTTAGTTTATCAAGTAAGGTAAAATACTTTTATTAACTTTTCTTTGATATATAGTTTTGTAACTTATTAATTGGACACACATTTGATCATATTTACTCTTTTATATAATTATTTGACATTTATTCAATTGTTATTTGATACTCTCATTTGAGATTTATGTAATTATAATTGTTTCTTGATATTTGACATTGAAAAAAAGAAAATTTGGAATCATTGATAATATAATATTTCCTTTGTTGTGTTTTTTTTATTAATTTATAAAAATTATTTAATTAATATTTGAAACAGTAAGAAGACGAGTATAGGTATACCCATTAAGGATATGCATGAGACAAAAATTTCATACTTGTTAAGTATGTGAATGATGATGGATATAAATTTTTATTTCAAGGATGTGGATGAGTATTCACCTGTCGATTGTAATTCCTACTAGAAGAAGCGACAAAGAATAGTTTTTAAATTTAGGAGGATAAAAAATGAGTAAATTTAACTTATTTTCAATTTAAAATATAAATATAAAATATTATACAAAGGTGGTAACATGGGCTATCCAACCCAACATTGATTGGATCATCACGGGTTGACTTTAGCAACGCAACCTAAAAGCGCATATTCAATTTGGGTCACCAAACACAAAGGGCATTTTATTCTTGCATGTCCATAGTTGCTTCCTACACCTCGATAATTCTTTTAATTCCCCAAAATTATCCTTCAACAAAAAGTGTTGGATTTGTTTTTATTATTTCTAAATTATATAATCTGAAGACCTTTTGAAATCTACTTCGAATGGTAGAGTTTGAAAGATATTTGAGGATTTAAAAATACCTTTCCAACTCTACAATTCATAATATAATTTGTATTAAGAATTGTAGATTTAAGAATATATTTGAAATCTAGAAAATACCTTTCAAATTATACAATTCAAAATATAACTTCTTTAATTGTAGATTTAAAAATATATTTAAAATCTAGAAAATACCTTTGAAATTATACAATTCAAAATATAACTTCTTTAAGGATAAATTGAACTTTTTATAAAAAAGGAAGGAGGTGCATGAAGAAAATGCCATATGAAGTCTTACCCCATACCTCCTTCCTTCACCCCATAGATCACGTGCAAATAAAATTTTACCCTTAATGAAATAAATAAATAACCTTAAAACCCTACTCCCTTCATCTTCTTCACTCGTTGACCAACAATTACCTCAAGACACCTCTTTCGCAGTTCTTCACCATTTGTGGAGCATTTTCTTCTATTTGAGAGGGATTCAGAGTGCTTGCGCAATCCTTTTGAGGGAGGTGCAATCTACATTAGAGAGATTTGCCACTTTTGTGTTAATTAGGTCCTCTAGACTGATCCATAAAACCCCTAGATTTCACAATCCATGAATGAGTTCTTTCAAAACACATTCTCTGAATTATAAAATCTGGAAGGTATTTTTAGATTTAGGAATACTTTATAGATTTTATAATTTGTAATATAAATTATGATTTTTATTCTAGATTATAGAATTTAGAATACAAATTTGTATTCTAGATTGTAGAATCCAAAATACATTAAATCAATTTCAGTATACTTCCGATTGTGTAATTAAGAAAGTCTCCATAGAACTATTTGCAAGGGATATTTTTGGAATTAAAAAATTTATGAAGGTGCCAGAAGAAACTGTGGAGGTGTTGAAAGATTTTACATTGTAAAAATCCTATATTTTAGATTATTGACAGATTTTGGCTATTTCTTTTGACACCCATACTTCTTAACATATAAAAGTACCCTTTATTTTATTAATGTTTTTCATTTTGGAATGAGTAATCCAGAAAATTTTTGGATTATAGAATCTTTGAAGCTATTTCTAGATTGGAAATAGCTTATAATTCTATAATTCAGAATGATTTTCTTAAAAAAAAAAGTTCTAAATTATAGAATTTGAAAGGTATTTCTAGATTACAGAATTTGGAAGGTATTTATGAATTTAGGAATACCTTTCAGATTTTGAAATCCATAATGTACTTTAAAAAAAAAATCTAGATTATAAAATATAGAAGGTATTTCAGGATCCAAAATTATCTTTCAAATTCTACAGAGATGTAAATAGAAAGAAATACATTTCTAAATTGTAGAATCCAAAATGTATTTGTTAAGAAAAAAATATTTTTTTTCAATTGACTTATGGGGTGTAAGGAGAAACTATGGAGGTGCAGGAAGAAATAGCCAAGATTTTGTGAGTTATGCCCATGTTAAATAATGATAAATTTAGATTAGAATGGTAAGTGTATTCAAGATCTGTTTCTTTTATTTGATTCACGTAATAGAATGTTTGGCTCCCAATTCACTTTTTATCCATTCATACTATTTCTCATTTATAAAAAAACAAATAACTAATTTGCGAAAAAACATTTAGATCAATGTTTCATGTAAACAGAAACAAGAAAAAATAGTTTCCCCCTTATAAATAGGAGTAGAGGTACATTTTAAACAACTCTAACTATTTGCTTAAATACAATTTTAAAAATGTTAAGACTTATTTTGCTACTTTTGGAGTTACTCACAGCTAGTTTTGAGTACAATATATTTATTTTAAAACTTTAAAATGTGAAATGAAGGTTTAAGGTTTATGATCACATTTAATTCGTACTCAAAATTAGTTTCTCTCAACCCAATTCAGTTTTGCTCACTTGTACATTTTAAACAACTTTAACCATTTTTTCACTATAAAACCGAGTTAAAACGAGTCTATTGTTTGTTTAGATATGCAATTTTTAAAAGACAACTATTTTTTTTATCAATAAGATTTTGATAATGATTTATAACAAAAATATGCTACTAATAAAGGATTTAAAAAAAATAAAAATTAATATCGATAACCACTGAAAAAAAAAAACTGATTTATTTACAGAAGAAATCCATAGATAACAGGAAAAATTTGTAAGTAAATCAGTATTACTCACAGACTATCCACGAAAGAAAATCCTTATGTAATGTGGACGTAAGTAATTTACTTACGAATGATGAGTCTGTGGGTAACATAAGTCCGTAGGTAATACCCATCAACAGCAGTTCATAGGTAATACCCACCAACAGCAGTCCGTAGGTAATACTCACCAACTTCAGTCCGTAGGTAAAATCTACACACATTACTCACAAACTCTATTCCATAGGTAAATCTGTAGGTAATCCTACACTTATCAAAATCTTAATTCAAGGATTTAAATGAATTGCTTTTAAATGTTTTACACCTGTATAATATTCAACATATCCTATATACATCCAATATGTACTATTGAACAATGTATTACCAAACATCATCCAATACACTTAACGTAAAATAAAATACACATTTAATTTCAAATCCAAACATAACCAAATTGAAGTCTTATCATAAAAGTATGTAAAAATAACATAATTCATAAGTGAAGTCAAGTGAACTTGAAATATAATTTGTAATCCAAACAAACTATTAACATAATCCAAGATCGAAAACTTAAAGTTCCTAATAGTCTACGCATAATCAATATCTTCATTTTGTTATTGCTTGGGTGGTTCTTGTTACCTAGATGATTCCTTTTGCGACTGTTGTCCCGACCAGTCCTCGGTCATCGACCCAGAGACTGACCTCGAACATCGCACACCGATGCTTGGTGATGGAAGAGGAGCCACGAGGTGGACCCCAGACGTACCCACCAGGGGATTGGTTGGTCTTTGGAGATTGATATTCTAAGCCCGATATTGGAGATTGATATCGAACCTCGCCAGTGGAGGGAGGAGATTGGACATCGGTCGTCAGGACGTTGTAGAGGGCCACATTGTAAAGACAAGAGATATGTGGGAAGCCTGAGTGACGAAGGATCTATGCATGTGGTGTGTATGACGCATGAAGGAGCAACACATGTGGATAATCCTAGGAGGCGCTAAGGCCCACTAGGGTTAGGGTTTCCAGGAAAGCTACATGCATGACACGTGAATACTTAGGGCACCATGAAGCAGATGGCGCTAGAGATTAGGTGCACAAGTTGGTACCCAAGCGACCACTCTGTCATTCGTTGCACTCCAGTTAAGGGAAGTTCATGTGCCAGATATGCTAAGATTCTATGAATAGTGGTGCAAGGACATTTTCCAAGGAACCCTAGTCAAGGGTAACAACACAAAGGTAAACCCTAGTTTTAGCCTATATAAAGGGTGCTAAGAACCCTAGTAAGGCAGGCAGTTTCTAAGACTGAAGCTAATATACACACTTGGTGTCTCTTTGCCCTAATATTGACTTGAGCGTCAGAGTGCAAACGGCCGCTAGGGCACCCCTTTATTTCGAAGCCAGGTTCCTTCTGATAACTCAAAGAAAATTTAACCACTACACCAAGCAAATGATTTAGTATGATTATGAGTTTTATTATACTTATTATTATTATCAATATTAACAATATAGTATTAATAATATGAATATAGTATTAATAATATGAATATAGTATTAATAATATTTATAATAATATTTATAATATTTATAATAATTTTAATAATAATATTTATAATAATTTTAATTATAATAATAATATTAATAATATGAATATAATATTAATTATAATAATAATATTAATAATAATGTTAATAATAATATTAATAATAATATTATTATTAATAATAATATTAGTAATAATATTAATAATATTAATAATAATGTTAATAATAATATTAATAATAATAATATTAATAATAATAATATTAATAATAATAATATTATTAATAATAATATTAATAATAATAATATTATTAATAATAATATTAGTAATAATATTAATAATAATAATAATAGTAATAATATTAATAATAATAATAATATTAGTAATAATATTAATAATATTAATAATAATAATAATATTAGTAATAATATTAATAATATGAATAATATTAATAATAATAAGTATAATAAAAATGATAATATGATCAAAGAACTTGTCTGATTTAGTGGTTAACTCAACAGTTTCATTGCAATATTAATATGGGGCTTGGGTTCGGAGAGTATTAACGATATAATGACTTATGTTAAGGATGAAGAAAGCTTGTGGAAGAAGAAGGTAATTACATTCTTTAAGAAGTAACTTATTTTTTTAATTTAAGTTTGATGTTACATAAATGTAAATATTTTGATACATAAATTAATTAGAGCCTTTATAGTTAATTGTTTTAAGAAACTGTTGCAAATGTTGATTATTTTCCAAGAACTAATATCCACACTTAGCAAATTACACATTAGGTTTTCTTCTTCTACTTTTTAACAAAGAAAGGTATAAGCTCTTTTGTTGGAACCACCAGTGTTGGGTTCTATCTTTTAGGACTAGCTAGTCTAAAAACTTCCTGTGTTTGGATTTATCTCATTATATATATGGTTAAACATTGAAGTGAATATGAAAATTTAAAGGAAATAAAAGGCTTTTCCTTTTTGTACCCGTGTTTTCTTTTGTATCTTCATATTTTTTAGGAAAAAAAAGTATTTTATCTCTCCCAATTCTACCTATTCGCATCTCTATATTCTTTTATTCTTTTAGAGGAAAAAATATTTAATTAATATCCTAAAATCTAACTTTATTAAACTCTAATTTTATTTAATTGATCGTATTTATAAATAGATATTAAGAATTTTAATTTTGTTCCAATCTTTTGAGTAAAATTTATTGTTTATTGAAATAAAAAAGCCTAAAAATTTAATTTTATTCTAATTAATCCTATTCAGTTAAACATTAGTTAGGGGGATGATGCAGAATAGTTCCCAAATAAATTAGTTATTATTCTTAATCATACTTAGTACATATATGGCCATCTTCTCATAAATCAAATTTTTGGTTGGTAAACGGGTTGGACTACCTATTAGTTTGTCGTGTGCATGGGAAATTCCTCATGAATATATAACTATTCTACCCCAACATTTCACTCATCAACTATCTATAAATTATAATATAAATATCTTTTATCTGCACCATAACATTCTTTTCATATCTAGTATAAATCTTAATGAGGTTTTTTCTATTTAAGATTTCAATTTTTTTAAACAATATCCACCCTCTATTCTACGCTTATGGGGTAGACTATTTGAAGTTACTTTCATGCAAATCAGTGATAAGTCAATAAAATGCAAATCAGTGATAAGTCAATAAAATCATAAACTGCTCAAGCATACCCAAGAGTGATTATTAGAATAATACTGCAACAGTGAACCCAATATACCACCTGCACCATCAATACTATCATATATCTCAATTTGAATAAAAAACCCTATCTCATCACAGTTCTCCCTTAGTTCTTATCATGGTTGAGCTTGAAAAATGGATTAATAGTTTTAGGGAGTGGCAATTAATTTGGAGGATGAGTCTATTTGAATGACAAAAATCTTTGGTGTGTATTTTTTTCAGGGTCTTCAAGGGTTGAGTTTTGACATGGAAGAGAAGGACAATTGGGTTTGGAAAGATGGAGAACTCCCTGTTTATACGGTGAATTCTGCT
This sequence comes from Phaseolus vulgaris, assembly GCF_000499845.2. Taxonomy (NCBI): domain Eukaryota; kingdom Viridiplantae; phylum Streptophyta; class Magnoliopsida; order Fabales; family Fabaceae; genus Phaseolus; species Phaseolus vulgaris. The sequence continues at coordinate 24,063,168 of NC_023755.2, forward strand.
TACAATTGTTTAAGGAAGACACGCGAATGAAAGAATGTCTTTGTGTATAAAAAGTTTTGGAGGAGTAAAGTGTGTTTTTTGCAGTTGTCTCTACTTAGAGGGTGCTGGAAAATAAGATTGCAACTAGGGCCAATTTAGAAACGTGTGGGGGATTGTGGTTGAAAGCCTTTTGTGTAGTCTTTGTGGGGTGGAGGAAGAGACTTGTCGTAATTTGTTTTTTGAATGCAGAAATTGTTTGGACTATATGGAGTCAAATGGAGGTGGTTGATTGTTTAGAAATGTTTGTTATGATTCAATTAAAGGTTTGGTCTTAGGTTACTTCTAAGTCACATTCTGTTTTTTTTTTTTCTATTCTGACTGGTGTCTTGATCCAATGGTTTGTATGAGGTTGGTTAAGTGATGTAATTTTGTCAAGTAGTTCTGGAGTTGGTGTTGTGAGGATCTATATAAGGATTAGATCATCCTTGAAGTGGTCCATATTTAATTTATTGTTTATTGCTGATAAAAAAACAAAAAAAAATACATATTATTGCATAATTTAATTTAATTGCACATTATTGCACAATTTAATTTTAATGCTTCTAGTTACCTAAATGAAGAATAAGCACTTGTTCAACTGGACAAGATTGAAGTTTTTTCAGTTAAGAAGTTTTCTAGCGAGAAATGTAGACCATATCATAGTTCTTAAACAATAAAAAATAAGTTAATGAAAATAAAAAGGAAGCAAACAATGCATATTTAAAATTTATATCACAAACCAATAAATCTATATAAAATTCACAATCCTTATATATAGTAACGTGACAATGTGTAAGCATCATAAGATATTTAACTCTGTTAATTAATTGAATTTTGAATGATATATTATTTAAACATTAATTATATTAAATTAGTTGGTAGCTAAAACATTGGTAGTTAATTAAATACCAATTTAAAAATTAGTTAATAAAATTTATAAATAATAGAAACTATTATTTAAATTGGTATTTAGAAATTTTATTAATATTGAAGGAGGATATCATAATAATAATAATGATGATGATGATGATGACACAGCCCCCAACCACATCCAACCACATAATAAGGAGGATGAAGACCTAGAGTTTGTTTATGGACTTATTTGCAAATATGGGTCTAATTGGACTTTTGTTTATTTTTTTAGGCACAATCAAGAGGACAATCCTAGGACGAAGGAATGTACAAAGAATATCCAATAAGACCTCCAACTCATAAAATCATAAACTAGAGTTTTGGTCAGAAGAACACAAGAAGACTGAGTTTCAATTGACTAGTCAACATTATTTTTGGGCCAAGTTTTAGCTTAAATAAATTGTATAAAATTATTTAGGATTTCATGGTCCATGTATTGGGCCTAGAAGAATAAAATAATTGGACCAAATATTTAGGCCAAGTAACATAGGTTTTTAGGCTTGTATTTGGGCTAATAGTATAATAGGTCTAATTAGGGTTAAAAGTGACTAGTTAGGGTAACAATTGGGCTTCTTTAAGTCCAATGTAAACCTAGAACGTCTAGGATATAATATAGGACGAAAATTACCCTTGCATGGAGCACATGGACGTCCACAAGACAGCCTAGGAGTGGAGAGGATTTAACATAGAAGGTGTGAGCTAAACATGGAAAGTATGACTCCGTACGACACCTTCTCATTGGAGATTTTTTGTTTTGAATTTTCAAATTTTAGCTCCAAAATGTTCAGCTCTCTCACCCTATAAATTGAGGTGCTTGGCTCACGAAAAGATAGATCAAATATATGAGTGTTATGTTGTCAAATTGCAAGCCTAAACACTCTTTTGTCTAAACCTCTCTAGAATAGACATATTTCGTCTTATCTTTCACCTTTCCAAGTGATATGGTCGAACCAATCACTCTCCACACTCTTCGTGACAACTCCAAGGAATCCATTACTCCAATGGAGACCTCTTTGACACATTACTTCTAATAGTTTCTACCAACTCTGACCCAAATTTCAAAGAAAAAACTCATTCAGATGAAGGAGATGCTATCAAATATAAACCCTAAATCCTAAACTAGAAAACTATCAAAAAGAAGAGTTGATATTTTCTATTTGCAATATATTATTTTAGAAGGTTCTAATAATTGTTTCTTTCTCTCTTACACTATCTCTCTATGTGGATGCACATCATCAATATATTGATTGGATTAGCAACTATTGATTTCTTTCTTATTGATTATAACATTGTAAACCTTTTTCAAAAGGAAGGAAATAATAGGAAGTTGGCAATCGCTTTAAGTTTTCAACCTTAAACTTTGTTGAAAAGGGGGGAAATGATATATCTTGATAAGGTATCAAATCTAATAAATTTATTAGATTTGAGTTGGATCACATCAAAAGAACAATGTATTTGTTTGTCATTCGTCAAGTGATATGTTTTAGATATTTAAAAATCTGTATAATAATGTGTTCATATTCTTTTTGTGTGGAGTTGAAAATTTATATTATATGCATATGAATTTGAGTGTCCTTTGGTTCTATAAATATATAAACTTCTTTGGTTTTCATGAAAAAGGAGAGTTAACAGTATTAGTACAACTAAAAACACAAAGAAAATAGTAACATTACCTACGTTATCCAATCGTGATCATGGAGCACGGAACCAACTTTTGTATAAATCCCAACCACAGAATGTGACTTGAATTTGTTTATAGTGAGGATGGACAACAAGACATCACCAAGTGAGATTCCATTGCTTTAATTTTTTGTGAGAAGAAGACGAAATTATTAAGAACGTTTCATTGGGTGGTGGTCGAGAAGAAGGACGTCACGGGGTTGCAACAAGTACACCATTAACGTGTGTTTTTTCTTTATTTTGTTTTGAAAAGACAAAGGAGTTGCTTTAATTTGTGCTATTTTGACTTCTTGTAGATTTTTTTTTTTATGTTCGTGCGAGTTATTACAATAATATATTATAATTTGTTTTGTGAGAATGTTGTTAGAAGTTGATTTTAAGTTTAATTTAATCTTATGAGATTGATATATAAAGAAATTAATTTTTTAGGTATTAAGGATTGGACATCTTATACATAAGATTAAAGGTGGGTGAGACATTTTAAATGTGAGATTAAAGGTAATTGAGTGATCGAATAGTAATTTGTTAACTAGGAATATCATAAACTCAATAAATATTAGAGATTTATCTATAGAGATAAAGAACATTTCATATAAGTGATAACAAAATTTATATTATAAGTCGGTTTTGTAAGGTTGAGTTAAACTTTAAATTCACTTCTTATTATGATATTAGAATAATTTAAAGTCTATTTTATCGAGAGTTTATTGGACTTAGTAGGTCACTCACTATGAGACCACCCATAAATATATAGTTCACATACGACTTCGACGTGAGGGGTGTGTGTTGGAAATTCCAAATCGACTAGCGATAAAGGTATTTCATAATATATAAGTGGGTGCAAACTTCATCTTTTAGCCGATTTTATAATGTTGAGTTAGACTTTTCCCTCTTAGTAGTTTGAGATAAACTATCATATCATTTTGGAAGTGAATTTTAAGATGAAGTTTTTTTTTATATAAAAAACTTTCATGTTAGACATCACTATGTTACTTGACATCACTATGTTACTTGACATATGAGTTAGACTGACACCTCAAGTAACAACAATCATTTGCCATCACATGAAAAAAATATTATTAAAAAAAGGAAAAATAAAGAAAATACAAAAATATGGGAGGATTAGACCAAAACTCATATGTTAACAAAAACGATACATAGGTAAACTATACCTATTAATAAAGAATTCTAAGAAGCCTATTATACCAATGAAAGGATTCTCTATGAATAAATTCTAAATTAGCCAACTTATCAGCACACATATTTTTTAAGATGAAATTTGAATACATATATTTTTTAATTTTTTTAACATATAATATTATATTCAATTGAACTAATAATTGTTTAAAACAGATTGAAGATTAATTTATAATTGACTTTGAATATATAATATTGGTTTGTGTGTGAAAAGTGTGGATCCAAATACTAGCAAGAACTGCAATGGAAAGTGTCTAGTATTAATAAATAATGTAACAAGGTATCATTTACTTTTACATATGTTTATTTAATTAAAAACTTAGAGTTTTAAGTGTCTGATTAAATGAAGAAATATTTATCTTCTCAATTTCTACACAACACAAACAAATTTTGTTTCGATCATTAGTAGATATTTAAATAATTGTCTAAATTTATATAAAATGTATTTTATCGGTACGTTATCTTCTTGTCGTCATTACCTTTTTATTTTATTATTTATTTATTTTTAACTTGTCTATTTATTAATAAAATATTTAATTATAACTCTTTCAATTTTAAAAATACAACAATATGGTATCAATATGGTATTTTTAAGATTTAATTAAGTCCCTTAAAAATTTTTAAAAATACAACAAGGTGATCATTGATCATCTATTAAAATTTACCTAGTTAGTTTTACAAAGCATCACTATTCATTAATCATAAGTGGAAATAACCTAAACCCTAAAACTGATACTATCTATTTATTATCGATTTTATATAAGTGGAAATAAATCTTAACTTACAAAGTCAATTTTATATGGTTGACTTAGACTTAAATTTTGTTTTCTTAATAATTATTAAGCATATCTTTTAAATTTTTAATTTTTTATCAACAAAAAATTATAGTAATATAAAGTATTTAGATGCTCCAACTTGTGTACACATATATACAATAAACAAAGCAAAATAAATAAAAAAAGGCATCCTAAACCTCAAAAACTACTTTCAATATGAGCCTATCTTGCACAATTAAGCAAATCTCTAACACAAACTAAAACTTTGCAACAACAAGTGCATAGTAACAAAACCTATACAGTCTCTTGCAACCAAACAAAAAGATCACTACAAAAGATAAGGTCCCATCTTCTTATCATATTACCTAACTCCCAAACTTCCTTATAAGATTACCTAGCCATGTTGATCCTCCACATTTTAAGGCTATAGTTTAGATAGTACCAGAAATAAGGTTGGGACAATGTATTCAAATTTGGCATAACATCCAACAATCTAAACCAACCATGTATGGCACTGAACAAAAACTCTCCAATAAACTCTTTTATTTTGTCTTCCTTTAGTCTTCTTTTGATGTCATTATTCTTATAATTTAATCCTCATAAATATGTTGTCAAAAGCATTTCAAACCTTTAAAATCAAATTAGGCATATAGATATTTTAAGCATGTAGTTGGAGTAAAGAACCAACCAAAATATGTAAATTTGGCCTTTAGATATTTATTAGTGATCCAAGCCCAAGCCTTAATTTGTGCCAAGGTGGATACCTCCTCAACATCTATCTTACATTTCCTAAAGATGTTATTATTTGTGTGGATCTAACATATTCCATATTATGGCGATCCACATACATTTCCACCCATAGTTACCTTTACTACTTAATCATAGGAGTTTAAAATGAAAAAAAAAATGGTTACTTGAAAGATTTGATATATCGTAGAAACTCCAGTCTACATCACCATTATGCTAGATATTTTCAACTAACTTATAGCTAAAAAATAGGTTGCTTACTGACTCTTCATCCCTACCACATAGAACACATATCTTGTTTTTCACTTCTATCCCTCTAACTAGTAGATTATCTCTCGTTGGTTCTTTATTCAATTACATTTTCCATACAAAATGTTGGGAAGATGGTAGAGCTTTGATTTTCTAAAAAAAAATGTACAATTTAGCACCTTTCCCTACTAATCCATTTTGTAATTTCTTGTATAAAAATTTCACGGTATATGTTAGTGTTCATATTTCTTCCAAAGTCAAACATCATCCCTCTCTCTATCTAGGACACATTGTTCTTAGCTCTGCATCAAAATAAACACATGTGATTTCTCCCACTCAAACCATTCTCGTCTCCATTTCATGTTCCATTCCTAAATATTTTTCTTTCTAGATGATAGTCTCCCCTAGAGTAATCTCTTTAAACAATGAATTTGCATATAACGTAGGGAAGTTAAAGAGTTTTATATCTTTTACCCATAACCCCCCTCTTCATTAGGCTTACAAATATTTTTTCCATTTAACCATGTTATTCTCTTATAAAAAATCCTTTGAATTTTTCTAATTTTTTTTCTTGACTCTAGAAGGCATTTTGAAGAGAGGTAAAAAGAAATATGTAGAGTTGAAAGGACATATTTTATTAGAGTAATTCTCCCCACAAAAGATATACTTTTTGCCTTCCATTTTGCTAACCTCTTCGTAATTTTCATTATCATGGTCTGCCAAAATTTGCATCTTCTATGATTTCTTTCTACTTGTAGACCTAAATATGTAAAAGGAATTACCATAATACTATAATTTAGAGTAACCTAAAATGTTTTAATTTACCCTTATTCCCTCTATCTTAGTCTTATAAAAATTTACCTTGAGTCTAGACACAAGTTCAAAACAATGGAGAATTCTCTTTATTACTAGAATGTTTTGATTTTTAGCCTCACAAAATGATTGTATGATCTGCAAACTACAATATATTTACTCCTACCTTCTTTGTTTCCAACATTAATCCCTTCTAAAACATGTTTTTTTCCTGTTTTCTTGACTAAACCTTCTATTGTTATTAAAAATAGAAACGGGACTACATGATCCCCTTATCTCAATCCTTTACATAAACTAAACTCTTGTGCTGGACTACCATTAACCCAGACTAAGATTCCAAACAACTCTTTATCCACTTAATCCATTTTTTACTGAAACCTAATATTTCATCAAATAGTAGAGGAAATCTCAATTTACCGAGTCATATGCTTTCTCAAAATCCACTTTTAGGATAATCTCACCTCTATTTTTCCTTCTTATTTCATCCATCACTTCATTTGCAACAACCAACTGTTTAATACACTTCTTTCTCCTATGAATGCATATTTTTTATGGTCAATGATTTTATTTGACACACTTTTTGCGAAAAGAGGTTATCGAACGGATACCTCAATCCTTATCCCAGGCAATTGTGTTAGCCAAACTGTTTGAGGAAAAATCGGTTCCTCTTTTTCCTTCACCTCGGCCTCGTTACCCATCCTTCTCCCTGAAATCAACCTATCACCCTATATCCCCCAAATCCCAAAGTTAGGAGAAAACGTTCATACCTCCTCCCTCATCCAACCTTACTTATCCTCTTTTGCCTACACCGTCAAAACCTAGTCACCTTAAGAAATTATCACCAGTAATTTTGTAGAAAAAAGGGCTTGTGTTTTACATGCGATGAATATTCTCCAACTCATAAGTGTGCCAATAAACACTATTTCCTTCTGCAAGCGACAAAAGAAGTGGACGACCTTGTTGCTGAGTTAGACTATCCTCAATTAGCCGCAATCACTCCACCAGATATGGCTTCGATGATCACCTCTAGTACCATGCTTTGAAGGGCACAGCAGCCAGAGTAACAATCCATTTTACAGGGTATATTAATAAGATAGAAACCCAAATTCTTCTAGATGGAGGCAACTCGGATAATTTCATACAACCTAGACTTGTCAAATTTCTCAAGTTAACAGTTCATCCAACACCTTTGTTTCAAGTGGTAGTAGGGAATGGGGAATAGTTGGCCTGTGAAGGTCAAGTTCATAACATTCCAAATCATATTCAAGGTCATTGCTTACGAGTTTCAGCCTATTTACTTTCAATTGCTGCTGCAAAAATTGGTTTTGGGCACTTAATGGCTTGCTACGCTAGACACACATCTGGTTAACTATAATCAACGCTTCATTACATTTTATATGGATGGCGCTGTAATTACATTACAAGGCGACATTAGCAGCCAAGCTAGTCTCGCTCAGTTTCATCAATTCAAACGCTTGCAGGTGACTGGTGCAATTGTAGAATTATACACGTTACAACTGAGTTCTCTAGAGGAATCTGATTCAACTTAGTGCATTTTACCTTTTGCATTAGACCCTGACATCAGGGTGTTGCTGCATAAATACAAGACTATTTTTCAACCACCTCATGGATTACCTCCTTCTCGTGCACACAGTCATACCTTTACTACCCAATATTACCCTAGTGTGAGTGCGTCCTTATCGCTATCCTCATAGTCAGAAAACCGAGATTGAACGATTGGTCACGAAGATGTTGGCCGAAGGTATCATTCAACCCAGCTTTAGTCTTTTCTCTTCACCAATGCTACTAGTGAAAAAGAACGATGGTACATGGCGCTTTTGTACAGATTATCGAACCCTTAATGCAGTCACCATCAAGGATTTGTCTCTTATGCCCACAATCGATGAATTATTGGATGAATTGTTTGGAGCTCAATTCTTCTCCAAATTAGATTTGCGTTCTGGCTATCATCAAATATTGGTGCAACCTACCGATCGCCATAAGATCGCCTTTCGAACGCATCATGGTTTATATGAATGGTTAGTCATGCCATTCGAGTTGACAAATGCCCCAGCTACCTTCAAAGCCCTCATGAATTCTATTTTTTCTGATTTTCTACGAAAAATTGTGTTTGTGTTCTTCGATGATATTTTGATTTATAGTCCAAACTGGACTACTCATCTTGATCATCTGTCCCAGGTTCTCAAATTGTTGCACCAACACTCCTAAGTCGCCAAACTCTCCAAATGTTCTTTTTTAAAAATTGAATATTTAGGTCATGTGGTTACAGAGGAGGGTGTCCATGTGGATGAATCTAAAATCACAATTGTCAAACAATGGCCAATTCCCACTACAGTGAAACAACTTCAAGCTTTCCTTGATCTCACCAGCTATTATCGCATGTTTATTAAGAATTTTGCCATTATTGTTGCACCACTTACGGATCTGTTGAAGAAAGATGTTTTTCGTTGGTCTGCACATACTGAAATAGCTTTCACTACTCTTAAAATAGCATTGACACATGCACTTGTGCTGGTTTTACCAAATTTCAGTCAGTTATTTGTATTGGAAACTGATGCTTCTTCTCTTGGGATTGGAGTTGTGCTTACTTAAAATAATCATCATATAGCATTTTTTTCCAAGAAATTGAAACCTCGCATGCAACAAAAATCTGCATACGCTAGGGAAATGCATGCCATCACAAAGGTGGTTGCCAAGTTTCGTCATTACTTACTTGGTCACAAATTTGTTATCAAAACGGATCATCAAAGTCTCAAAGAAATGCAAGCTCAAGTCATTCAAACACCAGTGCAGCAAACATGGCTTCCAAAGCTATTGGGGTTTGATTTTACGATTGAATATAAACGAGGTAAAGATAATCAAGCAGCAGATGCCCTGTCCCAAGCATTCTTTTCTTGTTCTAGTCTCCAATTTGACTTTCTCCACCAATTGCGTCACGAACTAGAACACTATGATCCCTTGCTAGAATTTCCAACAACCACCATTGATCCTAAATTCTTGGTTAAGCACGATGATTTATGGTTTTGGAAAGATCGGTTATTCATTCCAGCTTAGTCAAATATTAAACAACTACTCCTTAAAGAATTTCACGACTCACCCATAAGCGGTCATGCTGGCATTCAACGTACTTTAGCCCATATCTCCGCTCAATTTTTTTGGAAGGGCCTCAATCATGACATTAGGGAGTATGTTCGATCTTGTTCCATATGTCAACAAGCCAAATATGTCACTCAACCCCCGGCTGGACTTCTTCAACCATTACCCATCCCTACTCAAATTTGGCAGATATAGCGATGGACTTCATTACAGGGTTACCTCTGTCACATGGGTACTCAATAATCATGGTGGTCATTGATAGACTTTCAAAATTTTCCTATTTCATACCCATTCTGGCTTCGCATACAACCCACATGGTGGCTGGCGTTTTAGTCCAAAATGCCCTCAAAATTCATGGCATACCTCATTTTATAGTCTCAGATTAAGACAAAAATTTTATTAGTAAGTTTTGGCAATACCTCAATCTCAAGGAACAACCTTAGCTATGAGTTCTTCTTACCATCCACAAACTGATGGTTAATCCGAAGTCTTAAATAGATGTTTGGAAATGTATCTTTGGTGCTTCACTCAACACACCCCTTAATCTTGGTATAAACTTCTACCATGGGCTACCTATTGGTATAATACTGCTTTTCATTCAGCAATAGGAATGACCTCGTATCGTGCAATATTTGGTCGTGACCCCCCACAGATTTTAAGGTATACATCTTCTCTCAATGATGAAGTCATTGTAAGCCAACAGTTACAGGAGTGTGACATGTTGCTGGATCAACTTAAGCATAATTTGCATCGCTCACAACACAAGATGAAAGCCTATGCAGATGGTAAAAGGAAAGAGGTGTAACTAGTTGTGGGAGATTATGTCTTTGTCAAGCTCCAACCATATCGCCAAATCTATGTGGCTTCACGCAAAAATCAAAAGTTGAGTATGATGTCTTTTGGCCCATTTCCCCATACTTGAACGCATAAGCCCGGTGGCATACAAGTTACAGCTTCCCGTGACTGTCCGCATAAATCCCATATTTCATATATCACTTTTAAAAAAATGTATTGAAGACCCACACCAGTAGGTGATACCAGACGAACTGTTGCATGACCAGTTGCCACAATTAGTGGACCTTGAGAACAAGGTCCATTTCATGGAGGGGGGTTATGATACAACGCAACAATATGCCCAAAATGAAAATACACGTCACTAGAGACATGTGGGCCAAGAGGGTGTAACAAACTTCTCATAAGTGGATGGATTAAGAAGATCCAAAAGGAAACGGTTGGGCCCAAATGAAAAAAGGACTACGTGAATATAAGGGGTGGGGAGCAAGAGAGAGGGCAGGCAAAACGTGAGTCCCTTCCCTCCTTCTGAATGGTTTCCTGCCTTGCTTGCATCTTCCTCTGTTTCTAAATTGCTTAACCTTCTTCACAGGTGATTGAGATTATGATCAATGGGAAACCTTAGGTTTACAGCTGCATAGAATAAGAATCTCTTATTTTGTTTCCTTTAATTTTGTTGGAACCTTTGGCACTTACCAATAGACAGGGGTGGACGTTTAGTTCACTAGAATAAACATTTTCAGTTTCGTTATTAATTCCTTGTTTTCTAGTATTGGTGTTGATTTTGGGTTGTTTCATCTACCCTCTCCTTTAATATTGATTCATTTAATTGTAAGATTTTGGTTCAAGCAATTCAAGTCATTCTTTTGATGATGTCTCCTCTTCCAATGACTGCATGGACAATGCACAATAGTTTCTTTCTTCCTCAATCAAGAACTGATATATAATGCCATTAATTCTCATCTTCTTTATAGTTTTTACATCTGATCGAGTAGACAAACACATAATCTTGCATGTTCAAGTTCTTCCCAATTCTTAATTGCTTTATCAATTGATACCAAGGTATCCATTACTGCCGGTGCTTTCTCAAAACACGCATGCCCCTGTAGGAAACTGGAACCCTCTGCCCTTAACCCATATAATTTCCTTATTATCAAGTTCTTAAACAAAAGGATGATAAATTCAATGAAAATCGAAAATCATTCACAATGTTGCTCTATTACGTTGCCACTGCGCTCCCCCTCATCACTCTTTAATATCACAGTACCATCCCTTAACTGCCTTACCCATATGTGTTTCATCGCATTTAGAATTAACCTCTCTCATATTGAATCAATATTACAAGTTGTATGCAGTCTCCTACATAGTTGTCTTCAAGCCACACTTTTTCCTCCTCCTTCACTCCAAAATTTGTTCTCATCCATGTAGTAACACTCGATTCATTGCTTGCAACTTGACCATTTGTTTTTGTCATTGTTCTTCCTTTCCTTACCTTCTAGTGACCGCTGATTAAAAAAAAAAAAACTTGTACTGACAAAAGTTTTGCATCTTAGTTTCCTCCTTTGCACTTTTATCTTTTTCACTATAACAAAATCATTAAATACTAATCGAATTTAAAAACAAAAAATAATTAGTCATTATATTGACTATATTAGATACTATATACTATTATAGAAACTAGAAAATTATTCGTATTTAAAGCGATTTCTATTATTAATAAAAGTTTATAAAATAGTTTCTAAATTAGTCTATAATAGTTACCAAGGTTTTAGCTACTTACTTTATATTCTAAATTAGTCTCTAATAATCTTTTAAAGACTAATTTATAATATAAAATATTAGTAACTAAAATCTTGGTAACCAATTTAAAAATTATTTTATAAATTTTTATTAATAATAGAAACTACTTTAGATATCAATAATTTTTTTTAATTTATAAAATGGTATCTAATTTAATCAAATATTAACTAATTATTTTGGTCCCTAAAATTAGTTTTTATTTAATAATTTTCTTGTAATATTTTTTTTTTGTAAGATATTATATTTATACTTTTTATAGTATTTTGGTATATTAACATGAATCTTCATGTTACCAATCCTAATGGTGTCTAATTGTTTCTCGAGTTCCTTTGGGTTTTTCACACTATGAATCTCACAAAGTTGAACCTTTGGCCTCTCTAGTTAAGTTTTCTAGTTACGACCACATTTTGAACTTTTCTCCATCTTTTAAAGAGTTGTTGATTTTTTTTCTTAAAAATTTTCAATAATCACATGATAATTATCAAAAGCTCTTAATGAGTTCTTTGTGACACATAAAAATGTTAAAAATTTGCTAATATAGTATAAATCTAAAGCTTTATTTTAAATAAAAGTGTTTTTAGGAGTTATTATTAAAAGATTGTGTTATTATCATAAATTTCTATTATAATATAAATTATATATTTAAAAACAATATCTATTATGTAATATATATATTAAAACAGGCTTTTATTTTATACATCATACTTACATATTATAAAATATTAGTTATTTTATTTCTTAAAAAACAGTTAATGAGTAATTGATTAGTTAATGGAAGGATCCCACGAATCATAGAAGATAGGATATGTGTCTTGTTATTGATAGGAAAATAGATATCTAGGGACAAAGGTTGAGGAAAAAAATAAGAGTATCTACATTTGATTTGTTTAGGAACTCTTTCATATGTATTTATGGTTTTGGATTGATGCCAAAGGGAAGTGATTGGGCAGTGATTGATTACTTTTATCGATTAGAACATTTTGCCATGATGCACAATTCCCTTTAGGTGGCCCCTAGTTAAAGTATTAGCTAGGATTTAATGCATAATTTCAATTTAGAAAAGACATTTATTCTATTTATTATGACTAGTTGGGAATCTCCGTCCATTTTATTTTTTATTTTTACTATTAATATATATATATATATTTGTATTTATTTAAATGAAATATAATATGAAATATAAATCTATGTGTATCCATAAAAGACATAAAGAAAGAGTCATGTTATTGAGTTTCAATATATTTGAGAAAGAAGAAAAATAAAGTGAGAAAGAGCGACGATAAAATTAAACATTAATATGAAAATAAAATATAAAAAATATAAATAATAAAATTAAATATTAATATAAACATTAATATGAAAATAAAATATAAAAAATTTAAATAATAAAATTAAATATTAATATAAGAATAAAATATGAAAAAAAATTGAAAACATAAACTAATTCTATTTATATATAAATATAGATAAAGAAACTATAACATCCACCAATTATATAAAATATAGTTTGATTAGTCTTTAGGTAGAAGAATCAAACTGAATTTGTTGATAAAGTTACGTAAGACTTGAGTTTCATTTATTTCCGAATTTAATGTCCAATTTAATCTATTAAATAATTTTTCTTAAGTTAAAATATACTTAAAATAAATTCTCACGGAAACTCTATAGCAGTTACAGAACAAATTTACAAATAAATACAAAGAGATGAGAAAAAAAAAAAAAAAAAACTGACACTAGTGCAGAAAGGTAAAACAAGGGCTCCTTATTAAGTGCGGTTTAACGAACAGACGCACCGTCCTTGTAAATCAAAGCGCTTGTTTTACAAGTGAAGCTTTTATTATAGTCGCACTTGTAAATCAAAGCGCTTGATTTACGAGTGCGGCTGTTACAAATAGCCGTCCTCGTAACTCTTTTTTACCCTAACTTCACTTTAGAAGAGCGTCATTCACTACTCTTTCTTTCTCTAGAAGCGTTTTGCGTTTGGACTGTGCTCTCATTTGCGCTTCGCGTTCCTCTCTTCTTGAAGTGTTTGTGCCTTCGTGGTAAGTTTGTGAGCTCTATTTCTTCTTCACCAATGTATTTTTCGTACATACATACCGTTGGATTGCCTTCATTGATATTGTTGCATTGCCTTCGTAGGTTCCTCTCTTCTTGCTAGTGTGCTCTATCGTTGCTTTCGCGTCCACCGCTTTGTCTGCTGCCACCGTCGTGCCACCTTGGCAACGTTGCCTTCACACACAAGGTTGGTTGTATTTTTTTATTTTTTTTAATGTTATGAATTTTTTTATGTATTATAATTTTTATTCTTTAAAATTTATATTATTTAGTGTTTATTTTAATTTTAATTTATATTATGTTAGTTGTTAGTTTAGAATAGAATTATCGTGTTTGTATTGAGTCCGAGGGTGGAACACCCTCGGCAATTGATATGTGCTGGTATTAAGTCTGATGGTGTTCGACCCTCGGCAAACACATTAGGTAGAACACTGATTAAAAATCACTTGCATGACTATTTCATAATAGAATGGATCGAAATTGGATTAATTCTCTTCGCATAAGTGATGAGTACGAAAGAGAAGTTGAAGAATTTATACAATTTGCACAACGTAATGCGATTAATATTGGTCATGATGGAGCAAAGATCAGGTGTCAGTGTGTTAACTGTTTAAATGGAAGGATACCGGATGTTAAGATAATGAGGGAGCACCTTCTATGTGATGGGTTTCTTCAATCTTATAAAACTTGGACATGGCATGGTGAATTGTTAAATTTACCACATGTTTGTGTAACTAAAGAATATGTGGGGTCCACCATAGATGATGCAGTACATGATGATGTAGATGTTGATCGATTGGAGGACATGATTCGTGATGCGGGAGCTGAGTCTTTTGCAGAAGCGCATGGATATGAAAGTATGGCAAGCGATGCAGAGACTCCATTGTATCTTGTATAAACTAACTTCACACAGTCGTCGGCGGTGTTAAGATTGATGAATTTGAAGGCAATAAATGGATGGACTGATAAAAGCTTCACGAAATTGCTTTAGTTGTTGAAGGATATGCTTCCAGAGGGAAATACTCTACCTAATCGTAATTTTGAGGCCAAAAAGATTCTTTGTCCAATGGGTATGGAGTATTAAAAGATACATGCATGTGCTGATGATTGTATATTATACCGGAAAGATTTTGAATTCTTGAAAAGTTGTCCGAGGTGTGGGTTATCACGTTATAAGTTGAAACAAAAATATGATGATACTATTGAAGATATAGAAAAGCATGGACCCCTAATGAAGGTTATGTGGTATCTTCTCATCATTCCAAGAATGAAGCGTTTGTTTGCAAACCCAAACGATGCTAAGAATCTCAAATGGCATGCAGATGAGAGGAAATGTGATGGCATGTACCGACATCCAGCTGATTCTATTCAATGGAAGAAATTAGATGATGAGTTTCCAAAGTTTGGTAAAGAATCAAGAAATATCTGACTTGGTTTAGCTACAAACGGAATGAATCTGTTTGGTAATATGAGTACAAATCACAGTTCATGGTCTGTTTTACTAGTTATTTACAACTTACCTCCTGGATTGTGCATGAAGCAAAAATACATGATGTTGTCTATGATGATATCCAGTCCGAAACAGCCAAAGAATGACATAGATGTTTATCTAAGTCCCCTAATTGAATTTTTGAAGTTAATGTGGGACCAGGGTGTTGAAGTATTTGACGAATTTGGTAATGAAACTTTCAAGCTTCATGCCATGTTATTTTGCACCATCAATGACTTTCCGGCATATGGTAACATATCAAGTTATAGTGTTGAGGGTCATAAAGCATGTCCAATATGCAAAGAAGACACTGATATATCTTCTCAACAATCGAAACAGGGAAGAAAGACAATATATCTTCGGCATTAGAGGTTTCTTAGAAGTCATCATCCTTACCGGAGGTTGAAAAATGCCTTTAATGGGCACCAAGAGACTAGTGGTCCACCAATTCCATTAACTGGTGTTGAGGTTTACGAAAAGGTAAATAACATAGACTACACCTTCGGTAAGTAAAAAAAAAAAGTCATCTGTGACAAACATTTGGAAGAAGAAATCAATCTTCTTTGATCTTCCGTATTAGTCGAGGTTAGAAGTCAGATATTGTATAGATGTAATGCATGTTGAGAAGAATGTGTGCGATAGATTAATTGGTACACTT